>NW_012267272.1:10059353-10122536 GCF_000151885.1 Dipodomys ordii | reverse complement strand
CTTCTTCTTCTTCTTCTTCTTCTTCTTTTCTCCTCCTCCTTTTCCTCTTCTTCTTTCTCCTCCTCCTCCTCTTCTTCCTCTTCTTCCTCTTCTTCTTTTACCCTTCCTCTTCTTCCTCTTTTTCTTCCTCTTCTTCCTCCTCCTCCTCATCTTCTTCTCATCTTCCTCCTCCTCCTCCTCCTCCTCCTCCTCCTCCTCTTCTTCTTCTTCTTCTTCTTCTTCTTCTTCTTCTTCTTCTTCTTCTTCTTCTTCTTCTTCTTCTTCTTCTTTCTCCTCCTCCTCCTCTTCCTCTTCTTCTCCTTCCTCTTCCTCTTCTTCTTCCTCTTCTTCCTCCTTTTGTTCTTTCTCTGCTTCCTCCTCTTCCTCCTCCTCCTCCTCCTCCTTCTCCTCCTCCTCCTTCTTCTTCTATTGCTGCTGCTGCTTTGCAGGTCTTGGGGCTTGAACTCAGGGCCTGAGTGCTGTCCCTGAGCTTTAGTGCTCACAGCTAGCACTCCACTACTTGACCCACAGATCCACTCCTGGCTTTTTTTTTTCTTTTGCTTGTTAATTGGAGATAAAAGCCTCACAGTCTGTCCAGCCCAGGCTGATTTCAAACCAAGAGCCTCCAATCTCAGGCTCCTGAGTAGCTAGGATTACAGGTATGAGCAACCATCACTTGTCTAGAAGGCAGTTTTTAAGAGAGGTAGAGAATATTAGCCTTGTATTTAAAATTGAATTGCACAATAACAGCATTGCAATGAATAAAGAGCAGCTATCAAGTTGGAATCAGTGATGTAGAGAATCCCTTATTTCCTTCACACACAATGATCATGATGGCAGGTCCTTCCTATGGGTGTGGGTTCTAGTTCTTCATCTCCAAGGATCCTGAGTCTAGATTTTCATATGTAGTTCTATTTAGGGAGGCAGCCTGTATTGATTCTGGGCTGTTTACAATGAGGCAACAAGAACACCAAGATAAACATAGTTATTCCCAGAATCCTGTATCTTCTTTCACACCTCCTTTATCTGAAAGATTCCCCACCTCCTTCTGATGATCAGCATTCCAGTACATCCCCAAAGAGAAGAGTCTCTTCCAGCCTGCAGAGCCTTAACACAAGAACCCACAGCATTCCAATTCAGTGGGACTCTTCCTCTCGCTGTGTCTCCTGGAAATACTCTTCCCAGCTTAGACAAAAGGCTCTAAAGATGCAGAATGCTGAGTTAATGGAAGGAGAAGAGCAATGTTCCTGAGAAAGTCACTACAGGACACACGGTTACAACCCACCAAGCTTACAGGGTCCACGTCATCTCTCCCATTACCGGCAGAGATTTACGTGCACATAGCGGGTCTTTCTTCCCTGGCGTCTCTTTCTCCTCTAGGGCATCTCTCTTAGTGTGTTTTCTCATTCATGATCCTTGAAGTCAGAGCTTTTTGAAATGTAGGTGATTCTGAAATGTCCAGACTCAGAGCTTCCCAAGTCAGTCACCAAGTGCCTCCCACTTTCCTTCGAATTCTGGTGCTCTTCTCCCACTCCACCCTGCAGACAGCACACAGCATGGGATTTTAGGAAAAGCATAAGAGACAGAAACAGTCTTTTGTCGGTGATATTTCATCTGATGTTGGCCTAGATGGACAAAAGGAATTTTTAGAAGCAAAGATGGAAATAGGCAAGGCTAGACACAGAGAAGAGGAAAAGCTAGACTCCACACAAAATGCTGAACAAAAGCTTCCACATACCACATAATGTCTCATCACACGCTGGACAAGTGGGCTGCTTTGCTGTTGTATTATTTTCACAGTCTTGATAAATACTGCATTTTATATATGGATCAGCCATCTAATTGGAAAAAAAGATACTTATCCCTTGAGACATATGGGTAATATATTAGTTAACACTTTCTCCTACAATATTCTTCCTTTTGTTGTAGTGGTCTCTTGTGGGAAACATATCAATTTTTTGAAAGCAAGCATCTAAGCACCCTTATACACAAACACACATAAATCAATGAATTCTAGTCCACAACTTTCTGGCTTATACCCTGTTCTTTTCCTTCAGGTTTGATCTTTCCCTAGTGAATTGCTTTCCATTTGTCTTGATTAAAACTCACAATATTGATTTCTGTTCTTTCTCAGAAACCTGCAGTATATTAATTCTATTTTCTGTGAAATTAGCCATCCCTTCTGGCACCGGGTAACATTTAGGGAAGTTTTGAAATCTAGCATCATTAAGTAAACTCCTTTTAAACCTTTGTGTGCCACATGTAATTCCAAAAGGAGAAGAAAATACATACATATATATATATATATATATATACACATATATATGCATGTGCACATTTTACCTTCATTGTGTGCCTATAACTTGTTCTCGGTTTATCGAATAAAATGATAGTAATTAAGAGTCCTCTATTGAAAGATAAAGCTTTCATGTATGTTTTCCTTTGAAGTAGGACAAAATGAAGAGAAACCTGCATATCTTAAAATCAAAGCATACTTGATTTTATTGGGTAGCATGCACTGTGGATTCATTTATTTAACCCTCAATATTGTTCTGAGAATTGACATTTAGCTAATTTCTCAATGTAATGCAGTGAGGTGAAATTTGACTATTGATAATGTTTGATTCTTCTGCTAAGGTACTTTTCACATTTGGTTCAGATATTCAATTCAACAACTATTTAGAGGAGTCATTTATTTGCCACCCACACTGTTGGAAGGAAGTTGGGGATACACTGATGAGCAGATAGTCCCTGTCCTCATGAATCCAAACATCTGTGTGGAAGACAAGTCATTAGATCACCCTCATCCATATTCAAACCATCAGACGCAAAGTCCACTTCACAGCTGATGGAGCCTTTCCCAGCCACGTTGCTTTCAGTTTCACAGGAAGATGTGGTCCTCCTCCTGGCGAGCATCTGCTGCCGTCTGATGAAACAGTGGTGCATGTACAGCGGCACGTGCTCTCAACCTGGAGGAAGAGTTTACCTCTCAATTACCCCAACCCTGTCTCCCAGCTGTCTCTATTATTCCCTCCTCTGTCGTTGTCACCCCTCTTGCCTTTTTCCCCCATTCCTCCTTTTGGCCAATTGATTTGTCCCCTCCAGCCAACGAAGAACTCCAATATCCCCACACACAAAAAGAATCTTTCTCAAGCTACACACTTTTCTTTATAATACATTTAACAGACGTTAGACTCACCTTTATCCTTTCCACCTCACCCCCCCCCGAACTGGTACTCACCTCACTTCCCTAGTTCTTTTTTTCTTTTGGTCAGTTGTGGGGCTTGAACTCTGGGCCTGGGCACTGTCCCTGAGCTCTTCAGCTCAAGGCAAACGCTCCACCACTTGAGTCACAGCTCTACTTCCGGGTTTACACTAAGTTAAGAAGTCCCAAGGTAAGGTCATGTCTTATTAACATTCTTGTTTCTCATTACTTTCTACAATGTCTAGCAAGAATTATTTGAATAAATGAATTAATGGCTAATTAGGTGGCAGAACCTGACACTAAGAGAAGATCGCAGTAGGTGTTGCTAGCCTCCATCCTCCTCTACGGCAATGAAATGTAACTAAGATATAGATCTCATTTTAAAGCAAGTCTCAGGTACAATAGCATATTAAAACAAGAAGGGCACTCCAGCTCTCAGAATTTCTCTCCGACAAACTTTTCAACCCATGAAAACTTTGAATAGGAGAGAAACCTTTTGTATTACTATGAAAAGTAAAAATACTTTAGCTGAAATAAATGACTGCATTTATGCAAAGTAGTTTTCGTTCTGAATTATAGAATATTCCACTTGCTTTTTTAAATTTTGTTTTGATTCTGACTTACATCTTAAGCTAGTTCCCTACCACTTGTGCCATGCCCCCTACTCTTTTTGCTTTTGTTTACTTTGGGGTAGAGTCTCATGGGGCCCACATAAGATGATGAACTGCCTACTTATACCTCCTACATAGCTGACATTACAGGTGTGTACCACAAAATACATTCTGTTGTCTTGAGACAAAAGAAATATGTGCAACAAATAATTATAAGATTTTGTGTGTATTTACAGGCATGTTCTATGAAGTTTCAAATATATTCATACTTCCTGCTCCACTAAAATAACTCCAACAATGTCCCATTTCCTTAGGTCTCTTTTCTGCTCTTCTGAGAACAATACCAGTTAAACTTGGGTAATCAGATCCGCTAAGTCAACAATCCTCAATCGTGCTCATTTATAGGAGGGCTTAATTTTGTTTCTGTCTTTCAATAAAGTTGTTCAGCTCCAACTCCTTCTCAAACCCATTTGATTTAAAAGTCCAAGGAACTTGCTGTGGAACCTAAGGTTTAAAAAGAATGTATGCCCAGTAGATGAATGGATCAAAAAAATGTGGTATATCTACACAATGGAATTCTATGCCTCCATCAGAAAGAATGACATTGCCCCATTTGTTAGGAAATGGAAAGACTTGGAAAAAATTATATTAAGTGAAGTAGGCCAGGCCCAAAGAAACATAGGTCCTATGGTTTCCCTTATTTGCAATAACTAGTATATGTCTGAGTCAAGCAGAAACAGTCAGATAAGTTGATGTTAGGCAAAATGAACCCCAAGATAAGGATTCAATTTTTTTTCTTTCTTGCAATTGTTTCTAACATATTTATAAGATGATTTCTTTGTTGCTTTGTATGTCCCTCCCCCACGGTATAACCCCTGTTTTCACTGTATTTGATGTTGGTATAATTTGTGGAGGGGAAGGGAAAAAACAAATTGTTTAAATAGGGATACAGGTGGACCTGTTACAACGATGAGATGTACAAGTCGTTATGTCGAAAAACAAACTTTACAACTTTGGAGCTTGGGGGGAACAGGGGAAGGCCGGGGGTGGGGGGGATGGGAAGGGATGGGAAGAGAAACAAAGGAAGAGACAACAATGCTCATTACCTTGCTCATGTGATTGTAACCCCTCTGTATGGTATCTTCACAATAAAAAAAAGAATGTATCCCAGGAAATTTTGATGTTCATTTGTATAGGAAAATACCTAGGCTGATAGCTATATCACAGTTCTGTAGATAATTTTAATTAGAATTTACTGCTGGCTGATAATATGGTTTGCATGGTGATAATATACAGCATTTTCACAGTATAGATGAGGTGTTCTTTGACCAATGGTTTCCAAATCATAATTTAGAATTCATGACAGTGAGAATGCTGTTATGAATAAACCAGTTGAGAGAAACAAAAGAAGTCTCCATAAAACATGGAAATGTTGAAGGATGAGTTATTGAATACTGTTTGTCCAACCCAACTTCTCTCAGTTTCTGTAGTGCAGGTGAGGAGGGAAAAGACAGAACACAAGGTAAATGTAAATATTCATAGGAAGTGAGGTTGAAAAAAAGACCTTGAAGTTATGTAATCCTAGCTACTTGGAAGATTGTGGTCTGAGTTCAGATTGTGGCCAGTTCAGTTAAAAAGTCGTCTAGGCTCCATCTCAACCAGCACAAAAAGCTGGGCGTGTTGTCATACATCTCTCATCTCGGCTACTCAGGAAGTATAAATAAGAGGATCATGGTCCAGGCTAGCTTGAGTATATAAACAAGACTTAATTTAAAAAATAATAAAAGCCAGGTGCCCTTGGCTCACACTTGTAATCCTAGCTACTCAGGAGGCTGATATCTGAGGATCATGGTTCAAAGACAGTCCGGGCAGGAAAGTCTGTGAGACTCTTGTCTCCAATAAACCATCAGAAAACCAGAAGTGGCACTGTGGCTAAAGTGGTAGAATGTTAGCCTTGAGCTGAAGAGTTGAGGGATAATGACCAGGCCAAGAGTTCAAGCCCCACAACTGATAAAATAATGATGATGATGATGATGATGATGGTGATGATGATGATGATGGTGATGATGATGATAAAGCAAAAAGGCCAGGGGTAGTGCTCAAGCAGCAAAACACTTACCTACTAAGTGCAAAGCTCTTGAGTTCCAACTCTAGTACTACCAAAGAAGAAGAGGAGAAAGGAGGAAGAGTAGAAGTTGTAGATGACACTAACACATAAGAAATTGAGTTTCCTTTCATATATAGGAGGCAAAAGTTGCAATGGAAGATCAGGCTTTATGTAAAACAATACTCTTAATTTCCATTCACTCACTTCTTTCTTCATCTATGAAATGGGGGTGTTTTGTCATTAAATAAGAGATAAAAGTTAAGAAAAATCTGATACCTGTTATAATTGTCCAGTCTTTAATTTCAAAGAGCTTGTTAATCTTATTTTAGAGGCAATATGTATATAAAAGACAGAATAATCATGATATGGTATAATGACTCAATCTCATAATTTCCTGCAAAGCTTGATTTTCTTGATTTCTGCTGCTGCTTACATCTTTGGGCACAACATGATGTTCTATTGAATATGTAGGTGACGATTTCTTCTCTCCCATCAAATTTACCAATGGAACGGCCACTGATTTTACCTGCTCCTAAATTTCTTAGATGTTTAAATCAGAGCTTTAGGCTGAATTACTCTGGTTACAATACCTACATAGCACTAATCTGTATTATTCTGATTATAATAGCGGGGAGCGGCTTTTTATATCTGCTCAGAGTGGTAAGATTCTGTGCTGCTGAATTTGAATTGTAAAATCCTCCCAAACACGCCCTTTTGAAGCACAGGTCTCTGAAGATGGAGGAAATGAAATGAGTTTCCTAATTTATAGTCAGTATTATGATGCACAAGGTAACCATAGCTTTCAGGTAAGGAAAGTGGGAACTTGACACAGCAATTTAGAATTTTTATAGTTAGTATCATTTCCTTGTTAATGGGCCCATTGACAATCATAATATTGGGCCATAAAAGCTGGCGTTAACTTTCCATTGCCATTTCCAAATTTTCAACTTCTATGTTTTTTTTTTCTTATTCAAACAGTCATTGACTGTTACAGCCGAAGAGGATGTTAGATACCACTGAACTCAGGAAGAACAAAGTGACATTTTCCATCCATCTATAAGGGTGACTTTATATCCACCCCCCCCAAAAAAAAATGATCTTACCTTTTTTCTTCTTTTCTTGGTTCTCCTTCCATTCTCTATACTTTGTGTTTATTCATTTTTCTCCTTTCAATAGTTATGCATGATATACAGTGAAGTACCCTCACCTAAGTATATTTTATATATGTTTATGTCTACATAAGCAGTCAAGATTAACAGGAGATTCTGAAAGTTGGTTTATAACCCTTTTAACAAAAATAACCCAAATAGTCACTATTTGGAGAAATTTATCACAGACTGCTTTTACTAGTTTTGGAGCTATCTATCTATCTATCTATCTATCTATCTATCTATCTATCTATCTATCTATCTATCTATCTATCTATCTATCTATCTATCTGTCTGTCTGTCTGTCTGTCTATCTATCTATCTATCTCCCTATATTGCTTTGCTAGAATCATAGTGTCTATGGCCTGCTGTGACTATAAGTCAAGCTGTTCTCAGTATTCATATATATGTATTTTGTTGGATGCCAATACTTATTTCTGCTAAGCGTCTTTGAAAGTGTTAAACAACTAGGTTACAAATTGTATTTTGTACATTTATGCATGGAACTGCAAAACAGCTCTCCAAAGTGATCAAACTAATTTAAATGCTCATCACTAATATATGAGCTCAAGTTGCTTTACATCCCTACCAATACCTAGCTAAGTGTTTATAAAAAATGTTCATTTGTATGTTCTTAGGGTATGTAGGCACCTTCTACTGTTCATGCGATTCCTCATTATTTTATGCAAATGATTGAATGTCCTTGTTTTTTATACCCAATGCCCTCAAAGGATTTTGAGTGTGTCAGCTACTAATCACATTTCTGGTCTCAGAAAATTCATTTGGCTGGCCCAGCACCACATGACATGTGACACAGGCTGAGTTACAGCTAAGACTGAGCTACTGCTGTCACAGCACCTGCTAGTACACCGTCTTCTTTCTTGCCTCAGCGTTGCTTGACAATTCCCCCTTCAAATACATGTATCCAAAGAAGTGCAGCCCTAACTTGGTCTGTGTCATGGCACCTTTGCTCACTTCATCTCATGAACAATAGATGAAAAGCCGAAATTCAAATGTGTCGCAAAGGAGGGAACATGCGGGGTCAGAAGACAGCAGAAGAAATCAGTAGGCCAGTCTCCACCTTCCACAACCTCATTCAAGGAGGGAGGAACCTCCTAGCAGTAAGAACCAATGCTTGCCTTCCTGCCTGTTGCGTTAATACCAGATTCGCAAGCTCTTCATAGAAGAGTGTACTGATTAGCTGGCAGACATTTCTCTCACAGCCTCCACTGTCTTCATCTGTGATTAAACAGCTGCTTAAAATCAGAAAAAGATAAAGAAAGTCATGGCATCAAAAATGATATCAGTTAAATTAGGCAAATGCCATTAATGAGAACAGGATATTATGACAATAATTCTGAATTTCTTCCTCCATTTTCTCTTATATAAAATTAGGAGATGGATCTGGGAAGGTGGCTCAGTGGTAGAGTGCCTGCCTTGAATGCATGAGGCCCTGGGTTCGATTCCTCAGCACCACATAAGCAGAAAAAGCTGGAAGTGGTGCTTTGGCTCAAGTGGTAGAGTGTTAGCTTTGAGCTGAAGAGCTGAAGGACAGAACCCAGGCCTGCAGGCCCCATGACCAAACAAAAATAAAAAAATTAGGAGTTGCTTAAGTTATTTTCAAGATCCCCTTCAGCTTAGTAGTCTATAAATAAGTTAAACATAAATATAATTTTATGAGCGAGCAAACACATAAGCAAACCCAGAGTTTATTTATGAATATCTTGTTCAGAAAACAGACTTAATTATATAATACAGAAACACCTGTCAAATGATGAAATGGCATTTCTGCTCATTGGTCATTGACATGAAGTTGATCTTAGCTTTTCTTAATCCATCAAACTCCTTCTCCCTCCTTTTCTGTCTTCCAAAGCTATTTGATTAAACAAATTTATGCTTAGTACTCCATACAAAGACAAGTTATTTTCCTACAGAAAAGCACTGTATCAAAATGATCTATTCCTAACTGGTTTATATGAGAAATATGAGATCAATTATTATGCTATACAAGAGAAGAAATCTAAAGGTAATAAATCCATCTCAACCAAATAATATAAAATTATATTTATAGAATCAGAAATGAAATTAACATTAGTCATCTTTCCACCAAATGACTGAGGCATATTTCTTTTCCTAAAGTGATTTCAAACAGTAGAATAAAAATTCAAAAAGAGCATTTGGGATTTCTCCTACCTAAATGAGAACAGATTCTATTAAAAAATAATGATGAGCTTAAAATTACTACTGAGTGTTTTGATTTGTTTTGACAGAGTAGGAATTACAGAGACAAGACCTTCTGTACTTTACTTAGAAATCACCTTTTCCCCTTGTCATATGACGATTCATGCTTTCTTTAATTAGAAATTGATCAAAAGCCTAATAAAGCTTGAAATGTGATAGCACTAAAAATTCCTTTCCCAAAAGCTGAATTCGATCCACTCGTGAATTTTCTTCTCTAGACTCACTGCACGTCCCCAGTGCATATCTGAACAGAGAATGAGATGGAAATTCAAATTAATTTTCTTTATATGGTTTCTCACTAAAAAATCTTAATTGCTAGGTGTATCTCTGATGAATAGGTCATAGTAACTGAAACAGTGTCAGTAATCACCTTGTGCCGAGAAAAATGAATAAGTATGAAGATATCTTTGTAAGCATTTCCAGAGATTTATAGAGGTGGAGGAATCTACGCATATTGCAGACAAATAGTTCATGCAGTAGGCCCTGTGGCTTGTCATTTACTCAGTCCCAAATCCTCTACTGTCCTTTTTAGGAATGAGACAAAAACCAGAAGCCAATAAGTAGATTGTTAATAAGACACCATGGAAACAATAGGGGAGGGAAAGACTGTGAAGTCAAATTCATACTTTAATAGCTATAGATGATAGTGTGAGGGTAGTGTGGTAAGCCTCTGGGGTTTTTTCCATATATTTTGATGGAGATTTCATATATGAAATACACACAAGCACACACATACACAAGTACACGCATGCACACCTGCGCGCGCACACACACACACACACAGAGACAAACACACACACACACCCCTGAGCTCATGCACACATGCATCGTTGTCTCAGACTAAGCAGAAGGAATAATTGAGAAGGAAGCAGGCATTCTTGATGTTGTGACCCAGAAAACTGTATGGCTTTGAAGCACTGGGGGACCCAGGAAACATAGTCTAGGTCTGTGATATTCTGAGGAAATGGAGGAAAGGTGACCATAGAAGTTGTACTAGCTAGAGTCATAGAGATAACTCCAATGAAGCAGAGAAAGGCAGATTCCAAGCAGGGCCACTGTCACCATCTCTGGAAGCATAAAAAGTTTTTCAGGATATAAGACAAAATTCAGTCCTAGAAAGTGGTATCACTGCATAAGGATGGAGGACTCTTTGTAAAGCTTTGTGTGGGGAGGGGGCTGGAAACTTCACTGCCTGGGACTAGAGAAAGAAGGAAGAAAACAACGATGCCATCCAATGGCAGGCCATTTGTGTATCCTGAGAATATTTACAATATTCTTGAGGACTCTGGGGAATAGCGAAAGGCCAGATAGAATGACATTTTCTTAGCTAGAGATCTTGTATAGCAAATGGGGGTAAAAGCCAGTGATAACTCCCCATGTTCACACAGCTAAAATATCCAGTCATGGGAATGTAAATTGGCAAATCTGTTCTCACAATATGTTACAGTATTTATTGAAGTAATGTGTGGGTATATTTAATGATTCCATAATAAAACCAAAAGAGCATATACTGTCCTGTGAGAGGACAATTTGGTTTATAACAGCAAATTTTTGAAAGCAATCTTGTGTTCATTATTTGATTATTGAAAAAGTAGAGTAGATGCATATCATAGAACACTATGCAGCATTCAGAATGAGGAATTAATTAATTGCGTTTAACAGCAACATGGTTTAATGTTAAAAGTGGAGTTCAGAGAAAATACACAGAAAGCAGTGACAATAGCTAAAACCCAGGACAGTATTATATGTCAGACACTATTCTCTGCACTTTACATTTATTAACTTATTTGCTCCTTGTTAAACCACTGTAAGATAGCTGCCAACATTGTCCCCTGATAGGTACTCACCAGCTATTTGAAGAAACTGAAACACAGAGATTAAGGGACTTGTTCAAGATATTGATATCTTGTATAAATAGAAGACAGGAGCCAGACACCAGTGGCTCAGACCTGTAATCCTAGCTACTCAGAAGGCTGAGATCTGAGGATCAGGTTTAAAGCCAGCCTTGGCAGGAAAGTCTGTTATCTCCAATTAACCACCAGAAAACCAGAACTGGCACTGTGGCTCAAAAGATAGAGAGCTAGCCTTGTGCTGAACAGCTGAGGGACGGTGCCCAGGCCCAGAGTTCAAGCCCCATAACTGACCAAAAAAAAAATAGACTGGAACCAACTTTGGGTCAAGTAATTATATTGCAATTTCAAAAAAATATGCAACCTAATATGAGAACAAATGCTACAAAGATGCATTTGTATCTACTAATATATAAAAGCAATGACCAAACTCAATAGTATTAATGTCTACTTGGGGTAGACATGAAAGTGAACTCTGCAAAAGTGCTAAGAACACATATTAAAGAAATAATAATCAACAAAATGATGCTGTGGTTCTGAGAAAACTTGATACCCACATACATAGAGTAAAACTAGTCCCTAGTCCCTTCTTCCACTTCAAAATTCAAATTAGTTAGAGATTTAATACACAAGCTAGAACTGTGAAACTACTATAAGATAGCACAGGTTAAATATTTCAAGACATTGAAAAATTTCATTTTCTTCAATAGCCTATCTTTTATAAGACTCCAAAGGAAAGTGTGTGTGTGTGTGTGTGTGTGTGTGTGTGTGTGTGTGCTATTCCTGGATCTTGAACTCAGGACCTGGAAGCTGTCCCTGAGCTTCTTTGGCTCAAATTTACCATTCTACAACTTGAGCCACAGCTAAAGAAACTTCCAGCTTTTTCTGAGTAGTTTATGGAGATATGACTCTCACAGACTTTCTTGCTCAGGCTGGTTTTCAAGTGTGATCTTCATATCTCAGCCTGTTAAATAGTTAGGATTACAGGCATAGTGAAGTATAGAATAATACAGGATTACTGGTGCCTAGCTACAAAGGATTATTTTTTAAAGACAAGAATCCCAAACATAGGAAACAAAGGCAAGCAATGGACATAGAATGACATCAAACTCTAATGGTTACATATATCAAAGAAAATAACAGCAAAGAAAGAATCTACAAAATTGGAGGAAATATTTTCAAACCATAAAATCTGACAAGGGATTGGTATCCTAACTATATAAGGAACTTAAAATGTTAATACCATAACAATGAACCAATTTTAAAACTGGAAATAAATTTTAGCATTTCTCAAATCATATAAAGGGCAACTAGACATAAGAAAAAATGTTCAGCATCATGCTAATTGAAATCATCAAGAACAGAAGCACACACCATGTGATCTTACTACATGAATGTAGAATTTATAAAGTCACTCTCATTTTTTTATACTAGGAGTAAGACTTGAACTCAGGTCCTCATCCTCTCACTTGGCTTCTGCTTTTTTAAAAAAATAAAATAATTATCTTTAAGCAGTTGTACAAAGGAATTGACATATAACAAAGCCATTTATGAATGAAATATATTTGATCAGTGTCACCACTTTCAATATGCTCAGCTATCCCTCTCCTATCCCCCTCTTCCTTAACTCTTCTTAATTTTGTAGAATATTCATTTGTTCTTGACTGCATTTCCCCCTTTTCTCTTCATTCCTCTACCCTTTTTCTCTTGATCACATCCCACACCTATTGAGTACTAACTTCCTAGTGTTTCATTTTGCTAAACTTTGATTTTGGAATTACACTATTTGAGGTCTCCTAAACTTTGATGTTGGAATTACACTAGTTGATGTCTCCCTTGAATCTACCATAGTTCAGTTAATATATTTGTATATAGTTGCATACCATTCGATGCATTTACTTATGAGTTTGTAAGCTAAATCTAGCTTTCACATATAAGGGAAAACATGCATCCTTTGTCTTTCCAGGCCTGACTTGCTGAACTTAACATAACTTTTTCCATATTTTCTAATGGATGGGTAAAATTCCAGTTTGTATATGTGGCCATTCTCTTGATCTCTTCATCCACTCAGGGGCATCTGGGTTGATTCCATATTTTGGCTATAGTGAATAGTGCTCGAATATTATAAGGGAATACTTTGTAAAACTTTACACCAATGCATTGGAGAGCCTGCAGAAATGGAAGCATTCCTAGAGATCATCAATATACCTAAATGTAGCTAACAAAATATAAACCAATTAAATAGACCCATAACAAATAATGAAATTGAAATGGCAATAAAAGACCTCCTATCCAAGACAAGTTCAAGACCTGACAAATTTGCAGCTGAATTCCCTAAGTCTTCTTTAATGGCCATAGATGCAAAACTTCTCAAAAAAAATTCCAGCCAACTGAATTTAACAATTAAAAAAATCATAAACTATGATAAACCAAGATTCTTCCTACAGATGCAAAGCTGGTTCAACATATGTAAATCAATAAATGTAATAGAACATGCCAACAGAGTAAGGTTAAGAATCACAAGGTCATCTCAATAGAGGTAGAAAAAGCTTTTGACAAGATTGCTTGGCATTTTCACTGAAAGCTTTTTTACTTCAGGCCTAAATTTCCTTGCTGATTACATATAAATTAAGACTAGAACAGTGGTTGTCAGAGGCTAGGAAAGTCAGGTAGGAAGCTAAAGGTTGGACTAAGTAACCATTGAAAAAGAAAAAAATAAGATCTGGTGGTCTCTTGCATAACACAATGAGAATAAATAACAACAACTTATTACATGCTTCAGAAAAGCTAGAAGACAGCGTTCTACACTTCCTTACCACTAAGAAACAATGAATTTTTGAACAGATAGCTATGATTACATTGATTTAAACATTACACAATGTATAACTATAACAAAATATCACATAGTATTCTACAACCCTGTCAATTTTTTCTTAGCTTTAAAGTATTGTTAACTAATGAAAGTTATAAAACTTAAAAAAAAAAGAAAAGAAAACCTGAGGAAAAGAGAATACTTCAATGCTTAATTAGACACTACAGGATAGAATCCAATAATGCCATGTGGACTGACTATAAGTTCATATAAAATATCACTCGAGGAAAGAAAAATTCTTTGAAAACCACTTGTTCAGAGACTTGTGAACCTCTCTGAACAAGTGAGAGAAATTTGCAACTGAGAGTACCTCGACTTTCCCACCTTAATCCAGTTCATCATTTACTTCCATGCAAACATCTGTGGATTTGGGACATTAATAATATCAGACTCAGTGTTTTCCTATCTCCTGCTGAATCAAGGTACCTGTCATTGTACAACAGAGGACATGGCTCAGGTCAGCTCAGCACTCCAAGGCTTTGTAACAAAGACACTTCCCTTAACCACTATGGGCCTCATTATATTGCCTGGAAATGTATGAAACTGACCCAAGATGACCTTTAGGTCTCCTTCAAGCTGGAGATTTTGTGTCTCTAAGACATTACTTTAATGAGCCACTCTAACATTTTCAGAACCACATTGTCCCGTGCAAGACAAAAAGTGTTTGGCAGCAAGTGATGAGTCCAGTAGAGAGGTGGAAATTGCAAGTACTTGAAGCAAAGATAATTTTTTTCTATACTTAATTTGAATTATACCTTGCATATTTACCTGTGTCTTATATCCTTTGTATTAGCATATGTTATTTGTACAAAATAATGAGTTTCGTTAGGACATTTCCATATTTATTTGTAATCTTTACTTAACTCTATGTAGGTGAGCTGGCTGAAAACAGGCTATTTGGGACTCCATACCATTCTGCTGTACTGATTAGAGATGAAAAACACCTACTTGTCTTCTGAGTCTGTTTGGAAAACTAATCATGACAGAAATAAAAGCTGATCCATGTCATAGAAATTGAATTCAGACAAAACAAGTTTTTATTTGCTAATTTTGGCAACACTAAAATTTGAGCTCAGTGCTTCATGTTTGCTAAGACAAACTATCTACTACTTGAATGAAGACTCCTAGCCATTTTTTGGTATGGTTATTTTTGAGGTAAGGGCCTTACTTTTTACCCAGATTGGCCTGGACTAGATTCTTCCAGATCTCTGCCTATCTCTGCCACCCTGTCTCTCTCCCTATCATGTGGGATTATTAAGGCAGCAACTTTTAAAAGAGTGTAAATCAAAAACTAAAAGTACCATTAGCTACAGAAATATATCGATTTTACCCCGGAGTTTTAGAAAGCAATGACAAAACAAAAATATGTAGTCCTATGATTAGCTATTAAAATGTAATGCGGGCAAAATTTATAAGTCGAAATGCCATTCTACTTAAGAAAATATCACCAATGGAAAAAATAAGCATGCTTCATCGCAACCTACAAATTACATTGTGTACTTCCAAGTGGAGACCACGCAGTTGTTCCCTGTGAAGAAAGAAATAGCCACATAGATTCAAAAATAGAAAGTTATATTTACACTTGAAAATTGAGTTATTTAGGCACTTTGAAGAAGATTGGCAAAAGGCAGCTATGAAATAGCTATTGGTGAGTAGATTATTAAATTGAAATACATACTTAAACATGTTACCATTGGAAAATGGGAACAGAAGTGACATTAAATTTTTTCCCTTTATTCTTTTTTCCTTCTCTACAACCTAAAATTTTAATGAATACATAGCACTTTGTCATCATTATATAATATAAAATAAAGAATATCATAAAATGATTCAACAATATTTAATGCAAGATATGGCACATGCTTGTAATCCCAGCATTCTTGAGGCTGAGACAGAAGGATCCTGAGTTTGAAGCTAGCCTGAACTACAGGGACTCTATCTTAAATCATCAAACAGCTATTGTGATCTGCTGCTAGGATTATCCTAGACATGTACAAATTATTACAAATGAGGGAAACCATAGAGCCTGTGTTTCTTTGGGTCTGGCTTACTTCACTTAAAATGCTTTTTCCCAAGGTTTTCCATTTCCTTACAAATGGTGTGATGTCATTCTTTCTGATGGAAGCATAGAATTCCATTATGTATATATACCACATCTTCATGATCCATTCATCTAATGAGGGGCATCTGGGTGGTTTCTATAATGAACTCTAAAATATGGAATCAAGAGGGTTTTTTTGTCTTTTGTTTTCATTTTTGTTTTAATGTACTGTGTGTAGTTATTTCTTTTTTTCTTTCATTTTTTTTCTCCTTTGGTTTATCTCCTGTTGTCACTGTTTTTTATTTTGGTACCCTGTGTCTTATATATACGTTTATCTAATTTGGGGAAGGAATCTGGGATAACAAAAGGATAAGATGAAGGACAAAGGGTGCACCAAAGCAACAGTGATACTCACAAGACACTATGTTGGAAAATGAACTTTACAACTTGGCAGAGGGAGGAGGGATGATAACATTCCACAAGAAATGTATACATTACCTACTGATCTAACCGTAATCCCTCTGTACATCACCTTTTTTGTCAGTCATGGGGCTTGAACTCAGGGCCTGGGCACTGTCGCTCAGCTCTCAGCTCAAGGCTAGTGCTCTACCACTTGAGCCACAGCGCCTCATTACCTTTACAATAAAATTAAATTAAATTAAAAATAAAACAGATCAAAAGACACTTAAATACCTTTTCAATTCATTACCGTGATGGATAATTGCTGGCTAGAAGTTGCTACTCACAGCCAATAAACTGAAGACAAAACTAACGGAACTTTTGATTTAAATGAGCCAGTTTTACCTGCATTTGCTCATAAATAAAGCTGAGTCATGTGGACTTGTTTCCTTTCTCTAAATCCCAACCTCAATGTCTCTTTGCTAACTTTAATTAATCATGACAATAAGTAAGTTGATAGTTCATTCACTCAGTAATTATGAAATACCAGATTGTGCTGTACATGACTCTACTGGTCTGAATGCATTTTCTCCCTTCAGAATGCCTAAGCCTAAAACACTGATGTAAAAATTGATTGGAAGGGGAGAAAATACATAAAAACCAACCTAGCCCCAAGATGTCAACTCCAGGAAATGCTCACCTGATTATTCTCAGAAACTGACTATGGATTAAGAAGAATGAAGAAAGGGTGGAAGGGAAAGGGTTACGTGAGAATGTTGAAAGGAGTGACATTGATCAAAATACATATTCATAAACTCTTGGCTAAATGACAACTCCTTTGTATAACTACTTAAAAACAATATTTTAAAAATGAGTAGATATGGATCATTTTTACTAATATAAAGGACAACTCACATCCATAAACCAGAGAGGAGAATAAAATAAACTGGAAAAAAGTTCAGTAGGAATTGCGAACATTCAAAAACAATCTTAAAAAATCAGGAAGCAATAAAAGGAGGCATAAATTCTAAATATGAGACAAAGTCATTGAAATAAAAGGAAAACAGTGGGTAATCATTTGAAGACTAGAACAGATATAGGTGAAGAGAGAATTGGTACTTTGGAAATGAAAAAGATACTTCCTTGTGTATAGTATAGAAAAATAAATAAGGATACCGTGGAGTGTACTAAGAATTGGGGGACAATGCGAAGTCACAACATTTGTATACAGGTAGTTTTGGAAGACGACAAGGACTAAAGGAAAGTATGTAAAAATACATCCACTTACAATTTACAGAACAAAAACAAAACTAGTTAAGAGACAGATACTGATGTGGAGACAGCTAAACACAGTTAAGTTTTTTAGATCTACACTGCGACACATGTAGTAAAAATGTCAGATTATCAAGTATAAAACCCACAAAAATAATTTTTAATCACTAGGGAGAAAATTGATATTCTCTATAAGCAATATATAATAGACGTAAAATCCACATGAAAAAAGATGCTGGAAGGCTGTAGAAAAATAATTTCAAAGTACTGAAGTTAAGTAATTTGGAATATTAAATGCTTAAGCAATCATACCATTCTTTTAAGGAAAGAATAAAAAAGCCATTTTAGAAACAAGAGGGTACAGAAAGCTCGCAACTACAAAATCACAAAAGGTGTTTCTGCTTAGGTCAGATGGTTTCAGAGGTGAGTTTTACCAAATCACTGTTATTGAAATTGCCTTCAGAGAATGAAAATAGGAAATCTATTTAGTCCACTTTATTAAACCCCTGTTAATAGAATACCAGAAACCACTGTGGAAAGAACTCAGTAAGCCAATTTTCTTTGTAATGTTTAGAAAAATAAATCTATGAAATTTATAAATTATTAATAAGTCAGATCCAAATGAGTGCACATGTATTATGATGAAATGGAATTTATCTCAAGTATGCAAGGACTGATTTAGCATTAAAAATGATTATGATGGTTGGGTGCAGTGGCTCACACCTATAATCCCAGAAAAAGATAGTTGGCAAAAGACAATCTAGTAGAAAGTAAATATACAATAAGTATATAACTCAATGAATATAAACATGAGATACCAGTTCTCATCCATTAGTAATGGAAGTGGTATTGTACCATGTATGAAAGTGGTATTGTACCATGTGAGGAAAGTTACAGTAAAGAGGAATTCTCATAGAGGGCATGTGGGAAAACTCATGCCAGCATGCAATTCCTCAGAATCTAGTCATATTTTAAATACTCATTAAAGTCCCAGGCGTCCTTTGGATTTTGTTTTTTTGTTTGTTTTTTTTTGGTCGGTCGTGGGGCTTGAATTCTGGGCCTGGGCGCTGTCCCTCAGCTCTTCAGCTCAAGGCCAGCGCTCTACCACTTGAGCTACAGCGCCACTTCCGGTTTTCTGGTGGATTATTGGAGATAGGAGTCTCACGGTCTCTCCTGCCCTGGCTGGCTTTGAACCGCGATCCTCAGATCTCAGCCTCCTGAGTAGCTAGGATTACAGGCATGAGCCACCAGCGCCCGGCTTCCAGGCGTCCTTTTGAGATCAATAAACTTCTCTTCAGCACACTTCCTCCAAAATCTCTGAACATGTTCCCAAGGAAGCATGTACAAAGATTCTTGTTGCAACCTATATTAATAATGAAAATAACACAAAGAAAGGATAGAAATCTAATTGCCCATAATCCAATCACAATATTGTGATGGCAGATTATTACACAGGGATTAAAAAGAATAGATTTATGCATAAACATAGATGGAATCTGTCATGATGACAACTTACAAAAAGCCAATCCAAAATAGTGTACTATATATGACATACACATGCATAGATACATAAAACAAACATGAAGCTAGTGTCCAAGTGCATGTGTCTTCCTTTTTTAAAGAATGAAATGCAAATCAAAGCAACATTGAGATTCCACCTAACCCCAGTTAAAATGGCCATTATCAAGAAAAACAGATGACAACAAATGCTGTTGAGGATCTAGCCAAAAGGAAACTCTAATAAACTGTTGGTGAGAATGTAAGCTTGTTCAATCCCTCTAGAAAGCAGTATGGAGGTTTCTCAATGAAACTAAACAAAGGGCTAGCCTATGTCCCAGTAATACCACTCCTGAGCATTTATTCAATAGTATAGAAACAAGGTTACAGTGAAGCTATCAGCACAATTATGTTCATTGCAACACAATTCACCATAACCAAAAGAAGGAATCAATCAAGATGTCCCTCAATAGATGAGTGGATGATATATATATATATAGATATAGATATAGATATATATATATATGCAATTTTACTAATGCATGAGAATGACAGTGCACCATTCATAAGAAAATGGAAAGACTTGAAAAAATTACATTAAGTGAAGTAAGCCAGATCCAGAAACACAAGGGTTGCATGGTTCTGTTCACCCGTGGTTGCTAGAATGTACCTATACCTCTATAAGTAGACATGTTGGGTGGTGTGCAAGTGGATACAAATGAATTAATGGAAATAAAATAGACTCTATGGAGAGCTCAAATAGTGTAATCATTTAGAAAGACCAGGTCAATGCCTAACCAAATCACTAAGCTATGGATCCATCCAAGAAAGAAGGTGGGGTCAAAGGGGGAGGGGTACACAAATGAAGGGGGAAGAGGGAGAGAGTGCAGTAAGAATGCATTGTATATACCATAAAATAAAGAAACATAAGGGAAGGGGAGGTTCTAAGGGGCGTGAGAATGTTGAAGGAGGTGACACCAATTAAGATGCATCGCATTTATAAACTGCTTTGTTTTAAGGCACCTCCTTTGTACTACTACCTAACGATAATAAAACAATTTTTAAAAAGAAAAGAAAAAGCAACTGTGAGAGAGTTTATTCCAAGATCAGAACTGTGGACAGTTTTTCTAAATCTATAATATTTCTTTTAAGGAAAAAATATACCAATACCTATAGTTTACAATAAAGTATCAACATTTATCAATACTAGGTTAAAAATGTAAGAGAGTGTGTATTATACTTTACCATCTCTTTTTCTTTAAATGTCTTAAACCCTTAAAAAATCAATGTTTGTATAACAGGCAGTAGAAGTCAGTGATAAATAATTGAAAAAAATCTTGGGTCATCATCTATACAAACAGGGAAAAGAAAACAAAGTCATAAGTCAGTCAGTTGAGGAATCTGGTTTTGCTTGTCAGATATAGCTTAGAGATATCTAGAATTTCTTTTTTATATGGCAATGTAAATTAGAATGATTAAAGCTTCAAAACAAAAAATATACTTTGGTTTTTACTCTATATAACTCCCATCTGAAATATTTGTTGACAACACATATACTTGAAAGAATTCTTTTGGTCCCTATAATCAAGCCATGAAGTTTTCCCCAAAACATTTTGAAGCAAAAACAAGACAGAAGGCCTTGCTCTAATCGCACCATTAAATCGTATAGCACTTTGTCTGGTACTTACAGTAATACCGGAAATATTCCCTCCAGACCCATCAAAACAGAGCTGAGATATTATGTTCATTCAAACAAATGTCTTACAATTCATATCTAATGAAAATGTTCTCTAATATTGTTTCCCTCTCTCTTCCCTCATTAATAGATTTTTAAAAGAGTGAAAAATGCTAACTGTTGCATAATTTGAGAAGGTTTCCAGCATTCTAGAACCAGATGTGAGTGATATATCAGAAGGGGACAGGAGAAATTAATGTAGACTTGGATAACACAGCATTGCTTAATACTGTACAGTAGCAGATCTGGGATTTTTTTTACTTCTTTGATTTTGAAATTATTGGATATTTTTATGAACTTTGCCAGTGAAATAATTCTCTTTTATTACTACCCATATCCTGTGGTTTTATTTCCTAATAAAGAGACATGTACTGTTAGTGTTGTCCTGGAATGTAATTGATTTCTGAGAGGTATAATTTGTTACCTGGGAAATGATCTTTTTTGAATTTCTATAAAATAAGGCGTGGATGAGTGAACTACTGAGAAAGGCTGCAGTGTCAAAAAGTAATAATGGAGATAAAATTATTTTCCTTATATTAGCATTTGATAGCTTTTAGCTTAATTTACTGAGCTTTTTAAAACTTTCATTAAAATGGTATTACTCAATGGAAGACTTCAAGCATTAGTGTGATGGCATTCAATATTTTTCTTCTCTTATGATTACAGCATCTGTAACTTTAGTTTTGGTCTTTTTTTGTACACTATGTGGATAGCTATACATAGGGTGGTTTCGAGAAAATAGAGATTTAACTTAAGTATAAGAATGCAAGGTCGACAGAGAAGCAAACATGGGAAAACAACAAATTTACTAAGGGCTTTAGTAAAGGGCAAAACCTAAGCATTATAAAATGCACACAGATAAATTTCAACCTGGACAGAAAAGATGTCATCAACTGACATTGCTGCCTTCTTTATGAGTAAGATTTTCCTCGACTCCTCTCCACCTTCCTGACTCCCAAATTCCAGTTGCTTCAACTTCAGTTTCATATGCCCAGAAAGAATCTACTATCTCTTGTTATAAAGCTAAAACAAATCACAATTTTAAAAACATCTTCATAGTTCTTTGATCTCCAAGACCACACCTACACATTGGCTGAATTCTTCAAAAGTTATACTGAATTTTTGTCCAGTTTTATAGCTTTTAGCATAGTAGCCAATTGTTTTCACTTTTTTGGTTTTGCAGTTATTGGCTGCCTTGATGGACTTCGCTGGTGAAATAATTCCAATAGTTCCAACTAGAATTGTTTTCTTCTCCTTTCTGGTCAAGGTATCTCTTATTTCCTTTTCCTTATCACTTGGAGAAATGGACACTGAATGAAGATAAAGAATTGGACATTTTAATTGTAACAGATAAGCCAGGACCTTTTCAAATCTATCATTTGATCATATACTCTAAAGAAATATGAGTTTATTTGGGTATCTCTTCACAAAATAACAAGACAAATACCAGATAGACAGATATGTATGTATGTATCTACCTATTTATCTATCTCTCTATCTAGCCATTTATCTATCTACAAATCTACTATTATTCACCACAACTTTTGAAGACCACTGACACCCAACTTTGTATAATTTTGTCTCAAAACTCATCTGGCAGCGAAGTCAGACCTGAGCAAGAATGAGTCCTCAGTTGCCTTTAATAAGCCTCCCAGTAACTTGAATCAATAAACATTATCATGCTGAGTGCCGGTGGCTCACGCCTGTAATCCTAGCTACTCAAGAGGCTGAGATCTGAGGATCACAGTTCAAAGCTAGCCTAAGCAGGAAAGTCCATGAGACCCGTATCTCTAATCAACCACAAGGAAACCAGAAGTGGTGCTGTGGCCCAAGTGGTAGAGCTTGCCTTGAGCTGAAGAGCTGAGGGACAGCGCCCAGGCTAAGTTCAAGCCCCATGACCAACAACAACAAAAACAAACATAATTATTCCTGTTATTTTTAGACTAACTCTATGGCCAGAAAAATGTTAAGAGTTAAATGTTGGGTAACCTGGAAAAGAGAGGAAAGCATTAAAAAATGGAGTTAATGGATTAATTCAAAACATCTTACTACAAGTTCTGAAATCTCAGTGTTACTCTACATGATTTAAGGAAAGTTCAAAAAAAAGCTAAAATAGGTAATTTTATGATGACACTGGTGACAAAAAACACTGGAAATAGGGAAATCATTTCAGAAAATGAGAAATAAACAGCCTACTGGGCACTGTTGATGGGGGTTCAGACTGTAACAACAAAAACACAAGTAAGATAATAATGGGATTATTTTCCATCATGGGTTTATCAAATTGCATGTCCAACAAACCAGTCATATTGAGCTTTCTGCTTTCCAAGTAACGGATGAGCAAGAAAATGAGACATTGCTCAAGTACAAGGAGAAATTGAAGGAGGAAGGTTCCACTGGGCTCTTTTCAAAAGACAGCCAACTAATACTGGATGCTTACTTCATTCTCAGAGTGAGGCTAGGCAGTACTACTCTCACTTAGCATCCCAAACATTATTTTTTATACCTACATGTGAGTGTATATAAATAATATCAAGGACAGCAGAAAACAGCTGAAATGTTGATTAGCAAGTAACTGAAATGCTTTATGAACTATAATATGTGGATTTAGAAATGTTTATGATGGCCATGTATTAACAACAGGTACACTATTATGAGAAGCTGAATTTTCCTGCCTTCTCTTGGGATCCATTTGCATCACAGTTAACATGGGTGGAGAAGCATAATTGGGAGACAACGGAAAGGAAGAGGCTATGGATTTTTGTTAATAAGTCTTCTGTATTATTGTGAGGCTAAACTGAAGACAGCCGTGGAGAAACACAGAGGGGTTGATCAATTGACTCATAAGAAACTGACTCTTTTATCCCCAACCTTATCTCTTTATGCCATTAACTATGTCTAATATTGCTAAAGTGAGATCACAGTTGATAGAACATTCTAGCACATTTTCTACACCATATTAGATTTTTAGGAGGCTTCTCGATTTTCACTTATTTTTATAGAATTTTGTTTGTATAGATGCAGCCACAAAATGGATTATTTTGGCTCTCTGAATTTAATAAACCCACCCTTGATCCCAATTGCTTTTTGGAGAACTAGAAATTTTTTTAAATTTATTTTTATTTCCATAGTCTAAATGCAACTCTGAAAAATGAGCTTAAACTTCACAGCTTATTTTCTAACTACATGAACTTTTTCCCTTTATATTCAGAGGTTTAATGAAAAATATGAAATCAACTTCATCTTTCTGTAGTGAATATTTAAACACCATGCATATTGGGTGATAAACACAAGCAAGAGTTAGTCAGTTGCTTAGGTATAATTCCAAGTGTTAAGTATTCAATGTCTTCTCCAGTCGCTGAAAAAAAAATTGAGGTAATCAGTTTACCTTAACAAATTTTAAAAAGAATTTCTAGCTTTAACATTGCTGAAGATATGGTGAAATGAAAATACCTTCACTGCTATAGATGGTCCTAGTTGCTATTTGCTTGCTTGTTTAAGTTTTTAGTTGGTTGGTTTGGGTGACACAGGTTTCCTTGTATGGCCCAGGGTTGGCAGAAACTCCAGTTTCTCCTGCCTCCAACTCTCAACGGCGAAGATGACACCTGTGCCTCACAATGACGAGTTCATTGCAAGATTTCTTTTCTTGCTTTTTTTTTAAAAGAAAATAGTTATTGAAAATGCTAAAAATGCAATTTCTTAAAGAGTAATGAACAATAGATATTAAAACATATTAAGAATATATTTTAATGTTAAAAATATTCATCTATCAAGTATATTAAGGTAAGATAGACTATGATTTAAAGATATTTAGTGTATTATGTGAAATAAAAGTTAGTGTAGCAACTGTTAACCATCATTACAACTGTAAGTGAAAGAGCAAAATCATGAGCTCATACAAAGAAGGAAGACAGAAGGGCTGGGAAGGTGGCTCAGTGGTAGAGCGCTTGCCTTGCATGCATGAGGCCCTGGGTTCGATTCCTCAGCACCACATAAGGAAAAAGAAAAAAGCCGGAAGTGATGCTGTGGCTTAAGTGGTAGAGCACTAGCCTTGAGCTGAAGAGCTGAGGGACAGCGCCCAGGCCCAGAGTTCAGGCCCCACGACCGAACCAAAAAAAAAAAAAAAAAGAAAGAAAGGAAGACAGAGCCTTTCCTGTAAAGAACAACAAAAATATTGCCTGTGGACTTCTCTACATTAATGAAATTACCTGTCATAACTTTAGACATATCCTGGATTTTTGTTAAACTACAAAATATGCAAAATACCATATTTTTGTATTTATTGCATGCTCAAAAGAGTGACATACTTGACTTGCCTTTGGTGACCTCAAGTCAAAACAATGAGGTTATTAAAATTCACTTGACCCCAGGTCGGGAAGGTGGCTTAGTGGTAGAGTGCTTGCCTGAGGCTCTGGGTAGAAAAAAGTAGAAAAAAGCCGGAAGTGGTGCTGTGGCTCAAGTGGTAGGGCGCTAGCCTGGAATGAAGAGCTCAGAGACAGCACTCAGGCCCAGAGTTCAGGCCCCACGACCAACCAAAAAAAAAAGAAATACATTTGATCTGTCTCTGTGTATTTTAAAAAGTTACTCACTAGATCAGTAAACCTGATTTGTGACTAAAGGAAGCCCTCGGGCAAATAATATGTTTCTTAAGGTGAGGGGTTCATCAAAGTCACAGGTGACCTGTACAGTGGATCTTAAGGATATGTTCAGGCACCCTTAGGGTTGAGTTCCTATAAGACGCTCCCATTGCATGGTCACCAGTCACTGTGGAGTCTGTGGAGCCTTTAAAAGGTAAGGTGTAGTTGAAGGAAGGGATATTGTTGGGCAGTGAGCTCCTTCCTGCTTCTCCTTGTTTCCCAGACACTAGAACAAAGTGCACAGCTGTGCTCCATCGTGTGCATCTGCCCTGTCTCACCTCCCAAAGCAACAGGGCCCAGTGATCAAGGACTAAACCCTCCTATAAGTTGACAGCTCAGGTACTATTTGATGCTTCCTTCCTCAATGCTTACCTCTATCTTTCTGTATACAATGTCAGTTTCATCATAACAAAAAAAAAGTCCTCTAGTTCTCCAATGGTAGCGAGATGTTTGCTGGTATTAATATGGGGCTCCTTGCAGACCAACCAGTGTCTTTTATGAAAATTATGATTTTACTCTTTTAAAGCTACTCTCTTAAAGAGGCAGTTTCTCTCCCAAAATATTTGCTCACAAATACCTCCTGATACCTCATTAGGCACAATGTTGACTCGGCCTCATCTTTAAACCAATCATTGCTGCCAAGAATGAAGATAAATTGACTGACTTAATGCAATTAGAGATAGCCATGTGTATTTGGGAGCTTGGGATTCTGGAGGTCAGTAGTATACAAACTGCACAGCAGGGAAATTCAGAGTTTTTAAGAGAAAAATAAGAAGGGAAAAAAAATGATAGAAATGTGAACAACAAACACGCATTCTATAACCTCAGGCATAAACACAATTCTAATGGGAATCTTAATTAACATCTAAGCATAAGAAAAAAATGCCCATGAGGGAAAATGATAAACTTTGTGGGATACTGTTAACTTCATACCGTCTCAAAACTCTCTACTCTCATCCCCTCTCCTTTCCTCTTCTCTCTCCTCTTTCCCCTTCATCTTGTAGTCTCTGCCAATAAGTCTGAAACTGAAAACATAAATGCTCCTCACTAGGTAGGAAGTACTGAGTCGCTAGCCAGCTAAAAGATTGAGAAAATACTGACTTAAGTATAATGTTTGAAAAGAAGAATGCCAAGTTCTCTCTCCATACGCTTTTTTTTTACTAAGTTTTTATTGTGAAAATACTGTACAGAGAGGTTACAGTTACATGAGCAAGGTAATGAGGACATTTCTTATCCAGCATTGTTGCTTCCTCCTTTGTTTTTCCCCTACCATTCCTTCCCACCCACCTCCTCAGCTACACTACCCCCTTCCCTGCCTAAATTGTGAAGTTCATTTTTTGACATAGTGTCTTGTACATCTCATTGTTGCAGTGGGTCAACCTGTATCCCTATTTAAACATTTTGTTTTTTTCCTTCTCCTCCCCAAGTTGTACCGACATCAAATACAGTGAAAACAGGAACAAATCAAAGAAAGGTTGGACAAATGGGATTAAATGAAGCTGCAGAGCTTCTGCATGGCAAAGGACATAGCTAGCAAGATCAATAGAAAGCCCACAGATTGGGAGAAGATCTTCACTAGCCATACAACAGACAAGGGTCTCATATCTAAAATATACTTGGAAATCAAAAAATTAAATCCACCAACAACAAATCCTCAAAGAAACAACTGCCCGATATATAAGTGGGCTAAAGACTTAAAAGAGAAACTTCTCTGAAGAAGAAAGAATGGCCAATAGATACATGAAGAAATGCTCAACCTCTCTAGCCATAAAAAAAATGCAAATCAAATCAACATTGAGATACCACCTCACCCCAGTTAGAATGGCCATAATCAAAAATTCTAATAACAGATGCTGGAGTGGATGTGGCCAAAAGGGACCCTACTGCATTGTTGGTGGGAGTGTAAACTTGTCGACCACTTTGGAAAGCAGTATGGAGGTTCCTCAAAAGTCTTTCCATACGCTTATCTTCCTGTGTCTTAACTAGTTCTCACCAAAAAAAAAAAAGAAAGGATTAAATTTCTGAGGTGTTGAAGGCTGTTACATGTCTGCACCATGATTAGTGGTGGATGTGCTTTCTCTACGTTAAATACAACCCTCTCTGAATAGAGCGTCACACATACTTCATTCATGATAGAAGAAAAGTAATTTGATGTTTTTCCTATAACTCTGTCTCTGCAATTTCGTTTATCAACCATCTTTAGGATTGAAGGCTGCATCATGATTTCAGTCATCCTAGAGAGAGAGGAGTAAAAAAGAAGCCACAGTTAGAGTCAAGTTGTCTATTCCAGCTGACATTACAAGGTCTCCAGTCCAACCACAATATCGAGGAGTAATAAGTGTTTAGTCCACTATTCATACAGATTTACTCTCTAATTCTTCACACTCCCATCACTTAACAGAACCAGTAGGAATGAGTGCATGGAAGGATTTCAACATTGATTCACAAACATAAATGATTGGATGGATAGTCCCAAAGAAGAAAAATGCAAGTCAACATTGAACTCAAGACCCCAGTTTCAATTCTGGGATATTGGCAGAGATCAAAGATGACTCTGGGGGGAAACAAAATTGAAAACATAAGGATTTTTGTTGCAGTAGTTTAGTCAGTCATGGGGCTTGAACTCTAGGCCTGGGCACTGTCTCTCAGCTCTTCAGCTTAAGGCTAGTATTCTACCACTTGAGCCACGGTGCTACTTCCAGTTTTCTGAGTGGTTTATTGGAGATAAGAGTCTCACAGACTTTCCTGCCTGGACTGCATTTGAACCATGATCCTCAGATCTCAGCCTCCTAAGTAGCTAGGATTACAGGTGTGAACCACAGGCTATGTGAAGTTGAAGTTTTTTCTATAGCTATATCAAATTTAGTGTTTTGTTTACTAAATTACTAAACACTTAGAGATAGGGTCTCTTGACACACACAAGCCAACACAGAGAGCACTAAAAGAGGAATTCAGCTCGTTTCCCACTTCCTGCAGCTAGCAAAGTCACTGATGGTTGGAAGGTGGATATATTTGTGAGTAAAGATGTGCTCCACAACTTGACTGTTTGTGAAAAGACCTAGAGGAGAAAAAATTGGAGAACCAGAAAATTTTAAAAATGTGAAAAAGATATCTAAGGGACCAGGAGAGTCTCCAGAAGAATTTATTGCATGTGACGTTTCTTGTAGTGCACCTGTGAATGCCTTTGTGGTATGTCTCAGCGTTAGCTGCATAGATGCTCCCCCACCCTACACCAGAAGTCCCTTTCCTGGATGCTTCCATTGAGGATGGGCTTCGAGCGAGATTTTTCTCATGAGAGTGGAAGATGGAAGGATGGAGCAGATGTTTCATAGCTATTCTTCTCTTCTTATTTAATCAAACACTATTCTAAATGCTGCTGTAATGAAAACTTCCAGATCATCAAGGTCCTAAATTAGCTCATTTGAGTTAATCAAAAGGGAGAATGTCCCCAGTATCTGTGACTTAATCAAGCAGACGCCGTTTAAAGAAACGAGGTCTTCCCTAGGGATCAGAGACCCTGGGGAGGGGAGTTGTTTAAAAGGAAAAATTGGAAAAAAAATGTCTGTTTTGACGAGCCTATAGTTCACTTCTTATTACCAATATACCCCAACTCACCATGCAGACACGGCCGTTAGCAGCCTGCAGTTCAGCTCTCTTTTGACCATACTTAAAGGTTTCTTTGATGCATTTGCGAGGTCTGTGTGTAAAGCCCCTATACTACCAAACCTGTAATATTCTTTGATCACCAAGGTGAGAGGCAAAGATCACACATAGGGCTTCCGAAGGTGCTCATGGGGTCCCACACACACACACCTGCGTTTCAGGCCTGCTCAGTGTCTCCCCTGCTGACTTTCTGCAACCCTTCCACGCCAGGAGAGCATGTTGAGACAGCCTTGGAGGGAATCCTGGCCTGCCCCACCTTGCAAGCTAGCTCCCTGGAATAAAGCATGTATGTCATGGGTGAGGATGATGCAGAAAAAGAAGTCCGAAGAGGTAAGTCTGGGATTTGGCTTTGGTTTATTTCCTTGAGAGATTTGTTGGATTACATCCATGGCTGAGAAACTCAAAAGACTAAGCTGAGAAGTTAAAAGAATAAGCATAGCTTTGACTTTCATAAAGCTTCAAGAGTATATTTTTCCCTTAGAAGCAGAAATATAATGTCCATGTAAATATCTCACAAAGAATTAGACAGTAGGAATGACAATATACTGTTGGTAGACCAGATTTTAGGCCTAAGGACCAACTTCTAGTGGTCTAAGTTTCTGATTAGATAAATGTGATCGACCTTGAGGCAAATGGCAGGAGCAAATGGAAATCTTCACTGGAGGAAGAAAAAGCTAAGAAAAAATTAACAGACAATGGCAAAGGAGAAGTATTGCCATTACCAGACAGAGATTATACAAGGCTGATGGAATGTGCAAGATACTTAAAAAGAAAACACTGGCAGAGAAAGACCATGGCTACCAGCGACTGGGAGCAGGTACAAAGTTTCAATTACACAAGATAGTTTAGTGCTGTTGCACGGGTAATATGATTTTAATTAACAACACTGTATAGTATTTGAAGTTTTTAATAGTACAGATCTCCTGTTACATATTCTTACCACAATTTTCTCTATCTCTGTCTCTCTCACACTCTTCCTTATCTATCTCTATATGCATCCATCTATCTTAACTATCTACCTAATATCTCTGTCTATATATTCAACATAGACAATCAGCTTCAAGCAAGAATTATGATAAAAATTAAACAATCTAAGGACATTTTATTCAAACCAAAAGAAATGAAAAATTAGAAAGCAAGCAGGAAAAAATGATGCCTTATCTTCAAGCACAGAGAGATAGAACTTAAGATAATTTCATACTATAAACCCCTGGAGGAAAGTAACTGCCAGATTGAAATGGTATATATGATTAAAACACTCTCCATAAATAAATATAAAATGAAGTCTTTTCAAACAAACTAAGCTGAAAAAAATCATTAATAGCAGAATACATACAAGGAAATAAAAGGATTCTTCAGAAAAAAATTAAATGACTGGAAACTGACAGCAGCACATGGAAAACATGTGGATAAGTCTAAGTGAATATTAACTGACTGAACATTAGGAATAATGAAATGTCGATCGAAATAGGTACAACTCGCTAGTGCTAACTGCAATAAAGTTGTCATGGCTATAGTTTCAGATGAGGCAGACTCTCTCTCTGTCTCTGTCTCTGTGTCTCTGTCTCTGTCTGTCTGTCTATCTGTCTGTTTCTCTCTCTCTTTGCAGTATGGGGGTTTTGAACTCAGGTGCTCTTATTGCCTAAGGCCACCTCAGGGGCCCTAAAGTAGACTGTTGAGCTCAAAGTATAACAGAAATCAAGGGAGACACTTTTGTACTTTCTACAGATAGTAAGGTCAATTCCCCACACAAAATATTTTAAATTAAGACTTGTAAGTACCTAATAAAGTTGCTCCAAAATATTTAAGGCAAAAGTTGACAAAACTGTAATAAAAAAAAACCATGCAACTTCACAGTTATATTAGGAGATTTCATCATATTTGTCCCAAAGCATCAAGAAACATTAAGAAAAGAACCACTTGTCCAAATTGACATATCTAGAGCACCTGAATTATAGACTTTGCACTCTTTCAAGAATACAAGAAACATTTTCCAAAGTAGATGATTAAGTCAATCTATTGCTTAATCAAAATTGTATCTATTTTAAAAAGAAAAAGGTTCCAAGAAAATCTAGCAAGATGTAGAAAAGGTTGGTTTTATCCCATAATCATCATAATCATGTTGGTTTTATCCCAGCATTACAGGACACACAAGTTCAAATTAATATGTGAAAACTTAAGCAACAATTTAGCAATTAATCATAAAGGAGAATGTATAATCATCTCAATTGATGTGAGAATAATTGATAAAATTTTGCATCAACTCAAAGATATTAACTTATAATACACTAGGCATACAAAGGTTATCCCTTTATCAGATAAAAGTATCTATAAAAATTCTATAACATAACTCAAATTAATAGTCAAATATTGAAAGATATTGACTTAAGACTGCAAACAATATAAAGATGTGTGGGAATAAAGCAAAACTGTTATTATAGTTAGATCATATGATCATGCATGAAAAAAATAAACATATTTCTAAATAAAGCATAACAGTTAATGTGACTATATTCATGCGAATGTAACAAGATCATTGACTTTAAAGTCAATGCAAAAATAAATTGCACATGAAGTATTTTAACCATATTTACCTTCCTTCATCCTCTCTTCGGTCCACTTTCACTAATTCTCTCAGCCTGGACAGAACCTGTTTCTTATTCCTGTCATTCACTTGTTTAATCTTTGCTAATTGTTCAAAGTGGTTTTGCCTTGATTCTATAATGAAGGTTTTGTTGAAATTAATTTAACTAGAAGGAAAGGAGATGAGGGAGAGGGGCAGAGGGATGTCTGATCAAGGTATATCATCTGCATATATGGGCATGGTAAAAGAAAGCCTTTTTGTACAACTAATTGATTCTAATACGTTTAGGAAAAAATGGAATCCTACTGCAGGTGAAAAAATCAATTAGAATTCTGAAAAATGGGAAATTAAAGTTTAAAAGGTGAAATATGTTAAAATAGTACATATCATGTTCTTGATGTAGAAAACAACAATTTGGTCCACATTTCAACACCATTCTGATCAGAACTTCCCAATTTATTTTGTGTACCTATATATGTATTAATATCAGGGATTATAACAAAAATATTGGAAATAAAAGGGCTATATTTATAAAAGAATGGCAAATAGAAGAGCATAGTAGAACAGAAAGTTCAAAGCAGACGTACAGATAAACAGAGATTTGAATTATGACAGAAATGTTATCACAAAGCAATGTTAGTCCACAGTCGCAGAGAAATAATATTCCTTTTAGATATCGGTAGAAAGCCCTCAGATGAATTGTAACTCTAAATACAGAAATCTTTTTCAAGTGAATAATAGATCAGAATACTAATGTAAAGATTAAATTACTAAATGATAATATTGAGACTATTTTCATGACATTGAAATTAGGAAAGATTATTCTGGAAGGACACAAAAAAGTACTAAACTTAAAGATTGATGAATTATAGTACATTAAAACTGAGCCCTTCAACTAACCACAAATTGAATGAAAAATAAGCCAGAAGAGAAATGTGTATGTGTGTGTGTGTGTGTGTGTGTGTGTGTGTGTGTGTGTGTGTGTGTAATACCTGTAGCTTTAAAAGGATGACAGTTGAGATTCATATGTATGAAGAATGTATAATGAACCCTTCTAATTCAATAGAGGAAATGAGTATGGAATGAAGAGAAAACCTAAGAGAATTTAGCAAAACTTCAAATTATGAGCAAAATCCATGAGCTGGGCTCATTCCTGTGCTTCACTGTCTTTGGGAGGCTGAGATGGATGGAGGGAATCATGAATGAGGCCAGTCCAGGCCACGTTCACCAAGATTCCTTTCTTAACCCACAGCCGGGCTCGATGGCAGCCAGGTGAGATGGGGGGGACTGTGGTTCCAGACTAGCTCTGGCAGAAGAATCCATGAGACTCCATCTCCCCAGAGAGATGCCTGACACCATGGTGCATCGTGTAACCCCATCAAGAGCAAGAAGCCCTGAAGTAGACATGTCTTAGTACAGAGAAGTGAGACCATAACCTAAAAAATGAGCAGGGCAAATGAGTCTGGAGGCATGGCTCAGCAGTAGAGCACCCATATAACATACATGAAGACTGAGGGCAAATGCCAGTATCACCAAAGGAAAAAAAATGAAAAATTGTAAAAATCCAGATGACAAATGAACAGTGCCAAAAAATGTCAATTATTTTGATCACCAGAAAAAATACAAATGAAAATTACAAAGAGACAGATGATCAGAATTGTGACAGTAAAAAAAAATGACTGATAATACCTTGTGTTGCAAAGTAAACAGAATTCTTAAAATCTGCTGCTGTCAATACAAAGGTTACCTTCCCTGGGAAAATGGTTTGAAGATATCTGCTCTGTTATGTACGTACATACCCTGAGACCTAGCAATTTTGTTCCTAGGTATTGATGGGTTTTTAATATTTGTTTGAATAATTGTATCTAGCATGTACACATGAGGTGTACCAGATCAAAGATAAGTTTTTAAATTTATTATGCTTCACAACAAATAATAAACATGTTGTTTAACCTCCCTCTGCTCATCATGTCCAAGACCTCATAGCCAGGGAGCTGGGCACATACACGTGACAACATATTCCACGAGGCCAAGGATGAAGAAATGAGCTTCTCACTTCTCCTTACAGTATTTCCTCCTCGTTGGAGACCTTTTCTATGTGATGAAAATGTCCCCAGAAGTCAACCTGGTCATGTCAATCTCTCAGCAGACCACGCGCGCACCTCCCAACTATGAGGTTTCCCTGAGAGCCTGTCCCTGTAGCTCTAAGGTAGGGAAAATAACTTTTTTAAAAATCTTTTAGATCCTTCATTAGAGAAATGTCTGCTGTCTGCTAATGTACCCTCAAGGCACCTGCAAATGTTACTCAGATCTGAAAGCAAACTTTTTCTTTCGTATATTTGTTTGCTTGCTTAGGCTGCTCTACAAGAACACTGAGAATTCCATGGACGTTTTATTTCTCCAGATTATGTATCCAAGAGAAATATTTTCACACACAAACACACACACACACACACACACACACACACACCCCAAAGACACTTTCAAGAACAGAAGTGTTATTAGAGGCCTCGCAACTAGAGATAAATCTAATGTCTACCGAGATTGGAAATAATTATTATAGTACAATGATACAACAGATCATGTGTGTGAAAATAAATGAGCCTCTACTACATGCCAGAATATGGATGATTCTCACTCATGTAGCTTTAAGCAAAAGCCACAGGCATAAAATAACATATGCCTTATGATTCCACTGAAGCAGACACGTTTTAAAACCAGGTGAGGTTCCGTGACACCACCTGGAAGTCCCAGTTTATTGGGAAGCTGAGGAAGGACGAGCTCTTGAACCCACAAGTTTGAAACTAGCCGGGAAACACAGTGAGACCCCATTTCCAATCTCCAAAACAACAGCAAAATGAGTCCATGAAGCTACTTGTTCTTAGGATGTTTACACAGGTAGAAAAATGAGAAGGGGAGGGACAAAATCAGGACAGTAATAGCCTTTGTCTTGTAATGGATAGTGACCTGCAGGAATGTGTTTATTTTGTCAACAATGATCAAACACATTCAAATACAGTCTTTTGCTCTTTTGTGTTTCTCTCTGTATGTTTATATTCAACACTTTCTTTTTTTAAGGGTAAGTTCTCTTTAGGCCTCAGAGGTTCCCTGGAACACAGCTGAGAGGATCACTCAGTCCCTAGGTAGAAATCCATTATCAGCAGGTGTTCTTTTTTCTCTGTCTCTCCTCAGCTTCTGCCTCTCCTCAATTCACCCACGTCTGATTTTCTTTCAAGTCAGCTTGAAACAGTTAGACAGATGAAGGCATCAGAGTAGCTAACATTGTGGCTACTATGTTCTCGTTCCTGAAGGCTCTTTTACATGACGATCACATACATGTTGGAATTCTCCCTGTGATTTCTCCCCTGTGAATTAGCAAAGAGCTGATGTCTTTAGCCTGTTTACATATATTGCATTCAATACATATATTTTTTTCTGATCAATATTACCCATGCTATACCTTATGTTAAATATTTAAAATATGACCTCTGGCTTAGATATTTAAAACAGGCATACGAAAAGGCATTTCATTCCAAAGTCAAAAGACACTAATTCCAAATGTAAAGTTTTAACTTTCCTATGATGAAAACATTCTGACCACTGAAAGAATAAAATAAAACAATCTGACAGTTTTCTACACCAAAGGGACTCCAAGTGATAGCTAGTAAATTGAGAGGTATCTCTAATGTTCCAAAGCAATTTTCTAAAGCCAGAATCATTCCTTCACACACCTGCAAAAGATTCAAGAGCCCATGGGGAAGTAAACATTTACTTCAAAAATAAACTTTAAAGTTTGGAAATAAAAACAGACAAGCTGTTTTCTTGCATAAGAAAATGTGGCTGGAAGCTACCAGGGGTACTGTAATTAGACTTTCAAAGAGTAAAAATAACAGGTGACAATGTACTCAGAGACATTCAAACAAGTGAACCACTAAACAAGTGCAATTTACATCCATTAAACACAAGAGAAGTACAGAGGACTAGAAATCAGGAGGCAAGAGCTCCACTGGCTGAATTTCTTCCTTGAATAAGCACAGAAAGAACTTCTGTTATAAGAAAACAAGGTAAACATTCTCCCAAGGAAGTAACTTAGACATTACAATTATAGTCATTATTAAATCCTGCTGAAACCTTTTTGTCTCCTACCTTTGTGCTCCCCATTTTCCTCCCTCTACATTTTCTTTCTTTTTCCCCTTTCTCCTTCTTTTACCCCGCCTACCTTCTCTACCACCCTCTTCACTGTGCATAGTAGATTATTTTAATTGATCACCTAGTAGAGATGTTTATAAGTTCTCCTTGGAAATTCTGCTAAATTAAATTACTTGTTTTTAAAAAAAATTGTCAAGATGATGTACAGAGGCAGTTACATAAGTAAGTTAGCGAATACATTTCTTGTTGAACTTGTTACTACCTCCCTCATTTTTCTCCCACTTTGCCCACCACCACCCCCTTAAGTTATACAGTCCATTTCCAACATAGTGTCTTGTGAGTATCGCCATTGCATTGGTCCACCCTTTGTCTCACCATTTGTTGTTCTCCGTCCCTTCCCTAATTCAGATAAACATATAGACAATACCCAGGGTACCAAAATCAAATACAGGGGAGAAACCATAGGAAAAAGAAAGAAAAAAAAAAGAAATCATGTTGTACATTAAAAGCAACAACAACAAATAAAAACCTCTTGTGTCCATGTCTTGGAGCTCATTTCACCTAGCATCATCTTACATGGTCATATGTACATAGCTATTAGGCTATTATGCTCATTTGCTAGAACTGTCCTAGATATATACTGATCATTTCAAATGAGGGAACCATGGCGTCTATGTTTCTTTGGGTCTGGCTTACTTCACTTAATATGATTTTTCCAAGTCCTTCCATTTCCTTACAAATTGGGTGGTTCCATTCTTTCTAATGGAAACATAGAATTCCATTGCATGTATGTATTTGTATGTGTGTGTGTGTGTATACCATATATATATATATATATATATATATATATATATATACCATATTTTCTTGATCCATTCGTCTACTGAGGGACATCTGGATTGGTTCCATATCTTAGCTATGGTGAATAATGCTGTGATAAGCATAGTTGTGCTGGTAGCTTTAGTATGTGCCTGTTTGTGGGCATTTGGGTAATGCCCAGAAGTGGAATTGCTGGGTCATAGGGGAGCTCTATGTGGAGTCTTTTGAGGAACCTCCATACTGCTTTCCAAAGAGGTTGAACAAGTTCACACTCCCACCAACAATGCAATAGGGTTCTCTTTTGGCCATATCCCTTCCAGCATCTGTTGTTATTAGATTAATTGAATATAGCCATTCTGTCTGGGGTGAGGTAGAGTCACAATGTTGTTTGATTTGCGTTTCTTTTATGACCAGAGATGTTGAACATTTCTTCATGTGTCTATTGGCCATTCTTCTTTCCTCTTCAGAGAAGTCTCTCTTTTAAGTCTTTGGCCCACTTATTAATGAGGCAGTTGTTTCTTTGAGGATTTGTTTGGGGGGATTTAATTTTTTGAGTTCTAAGAGTATTTTAAATATGAAGCCCTTGTCTGTTGTATGGCTAGTGAAGATCTTCTCCCAGTGCATGGGCTTTCTATTGATCTTGCTAGCTATGTCCTTTGCCATGCAGAAGCACTGCAAATTATTTGTTTTTGTAGGTGTCCTCAAATGGATTTGGTTTCAATGAGTCATTGGTTTACATAAGAAAAATAAAAGAAGTTTTCTTTTTGTAGCCTAAAAGAATCATCCCTGGGTTTATTGGAATAAAAAGTCGATTTGTTAGTGAACAATATTTCAGGGTCACAGAGAAGGAACCTACTAGTGATTTTCTTTTCAGGGACACTGAACCAAACACCACCTCATTTCTTCCAGCTGCCCTCTAGTCTCCCTTGGGTGAGTATGTATCTAGAATGGTTCTGCTCTCTGTCCACTTTCTGAATGTTAAATTAGTTCCTCGGGTTTCTGATCAATAGTAATCAATCAATAAACACTTTCTTAGCATTAACAATATACATAGTGCCTTTGGAAAACTGTAGTTAAGAAAGATATAGTTTTTCTTCTTTTAATTTCAAAGTAGCAAAAGAGTGCATGTATGAAATTGCATAAATAGAAGCAGATAATAATATACCTAATTGTGAGATATACAGTGTTTTTATAATATATGTTTACCATGTATAAGTATTGAATCAAGCTAATGAACATATTCATATTAATTACTTCTTTATCTCTCCTGTCTAACTGCAACTTTGAACCTTTTGTATAACATTTCTTGAATCTTTCTACCATATCTTCTATTCATTAGTACAAAAAAAAATTAAGAACATTCTGGGCTAGGTATGTGGACTCGAGACAATACCAACCAAGAACTTCAGGAAAGGACCCTAATTTCCTAGCCTCAGGGATTTATCCTCTCAAAGGGAAGAAATAGAAATAAGCAAACAAGCATATTGAGATGGAGTGACAGGGGACTATGGCCGGAAGATGGGAACAGAAGGTAGAGACATGGCCGACTCTGGCTCAGTGAGACAAGGCTTCCTGACGCAGGACGCTCTCCAGGGGAAGGTAGAAGACACATAGGAAAAGTTGATTCGGTCATTTGCTGGCTCTTCTTCTTCCACCTACCCACAAAGACTGGCCTTCTTCACAGTTCTCTGCCAGATTTTCTTTATTTCCTACTCTAAATGCTCTATTCGAGTGATTTCTTCAGCTCGTGGGGGGGTGGGGGGTGGGCAGGGCTCCAGAGCCAGGGCTGTAGACTTACCAGCTTACCATTATTGTGCATTCACAACAGCCTCCACCACCAGAACTCCTATATAGAACCCAAACTGCCCTGAACTTCCCAGGGTTTTAACACATCTACCCTTAACTCATTGCTCACCACTGGACAAGAATTTCAAGAAACAAATTTAGACTTAACTGTTCCATAGGTAACTCTTTCAATATGTTTCCATTGTTCTTTGTAAGAAGTTAACTTGATTTTTTTTCCACAAGATGCTGAATGATCTGAACATCGCCTTTTTTCCCCCCTCTAACCATGATTTATTTTTCTCTTTTAATCTCTCATTTCTGCCCAGATGTTCCAAATTGGACACACACTTACTTGTGGAGGTTCATTCCTCCTGGTTCTCTGCCTTGTCCCATTCTTCTCCTCTATTTTGTCTGGGAACAGCCTTCTCATTCTCAGACGAAAGGCATCACTCCGCAGATGCAGGCTAGATCTCTACACCATGTGCTCCCCTTCAGGAGTCTGACTATACTAAGTTCATGCTTCCTTTCACTCCATTGAGAATGTTAGTTGGCTTCTATCACTATAACAAACGACTGAGATAATTGACTTAGAAAAGGATATTTTTATTTCAGTCACCTCATAGTCTGGAAATTTCTCCCCTTACTTCAGATGAGCTCGGTATGGCAGAGGGATATGAAGGAACAAAGCAACTTACTTCATGGCCAGAGAGCAAAACATCAAGACCAAGAGAACAGTTTCATATAGTATCTTTCAAGGGCACACTGCCAATAGCCTAAAGACCTCCCAGGCCCATCTCTCACAGCGCACACCACCTTACACACCAAGCCTTAAACAGCTGCGACAGTCAACATCTGAACTATAGCAAAGAAAATGACCATGTCTGTCTTCCATGATGTTCTGCCCCAGGAACTTGGCACATAGGACCACCACAGGTCAGAGGCAAGATAGAACAGGACTGTTGAAAATAAGGTAGAAGGGAATGCAGAAGACCGAAGGTTAAAGCAAGTGTTGTATTCATGTGAACTACAGACTAAAAGCTGGCTAGACAAAGAGTGCACAGAGAAAGTATGTGGAAACTAGCTGCCTGATTCAGAGGCACTGCTGATAAGCTTATATCTCAGTTGAAGCTGACATAGGTATTCGAATCTAAATATCTTCCTCTCATTGAGATGCAGGTTTTTCAACCTTTGGGATGTTAAGGGTCAACCACAGGCCTTGCACGTGCTAAGCACACTGCTGAGCTACATCCCTCATCCCCTCAGATATCTCCTTAAAGAATAGGTTCTAAAGCTAAAGATCCATTAAGGACTCCTGACTACTTGTCCTTCAAGGTATTTTATTCAGTTGCTCATGTACTGAGCTCTTGGAAGGCTTCTTCTATCACCAGAATTAAAATTCTGTAGTAATATGCACGTAGATGCCATAAAAATCTAACACATAATCAGTGAATCTAGTGGCACACACATCTATTGTGTGCTTTCTAGTTTAGGTCAGGCATTTGTTCCAGTAAGTGATTATTCCTATATTAATAGGCTTAAATCAATTTACCCATGTATACATGTAGATCAAAATAGAAATAGGCATCAAAAAGGAATTCTGTTCTTGAAGGTTATCAACTCATTAGCAAAGTGAGTGCTTGTTACGTCTCATTAGATTTGTCCATTTGAATTATAACTCTTTGAAGGAGGACTGAATCTTCAATATTGCTGCTATTCATAACCAGCTGATATTAGTAACCAATCACAACTGTATCAGTTTGGATGAGCCATACTTGAAAACTAACCAGTTCTTCCATGCACTAATGTAGCATTAAGACAAGTGACCTCCTGCAGAGTGGCCTGAAAACAAATAGTTCACTGAAAATTGTGTTAAATAAAAATATATTTCTAGTGTGTGTGAGTGTGTGAGTGTGTAAGTGTGTGTGCTCTTCAACAGAGAAGTTGTTGATATTTATTTGGATGGAGTTTCAGTTTGATGGTAACAGAAAATAATCAGTGTTCAATAACTGTACAAAGAGAGGTGCTCAAGGTAGCAAAACACTTGAAGCCTGTTTATCATAAAGTTTTTTATCAAGTTTCTTGAAATCTCTTCCCATGTCAAAAAAGAGGTGATGCTCCTAAGAATGTTTCTAAGGTGCTCAACTCAACACCAGAGGTAGAATCCAATGCTGGCCCTAGCACATGACTGCAGGCTTCCTTCAGAGTCCTCTGAGAGGGTCTCCTCTGAAGCAGGCAGAAGACTAGAGAGCTATGTTAGAGGCTGTCTACCAGCCAACAAAGTATCTGATCTGTAGTCTAGATAGGCTGCCTTTGATTGAAGATTGCAACCTTATCTCTTTAGTAGCCTGAATTCACTCACATTCTTTGTTCTGACTTTAAGATTGGCTTCATTTGTTCAATTCTTCTCTTGAAAGATTCTTCTCTTGAAACCCTAAAGTAACTTCTGCATTTCACTCACTTATATAATTCTAGCTTCAAATTTCCAGAATGTCTTCTTCTTGAAAAAAAAACAAGCAACAACCACCTTGGTTTAGCAAAGTACATTCCAACCAAAGTTCTTTTCCACCTAAATCACAGGGCTGGAAAATATGGAGAATTGAGATAAGAGGGAGAAAAAAGAACACTAGGTTCTGGGGAAGGATCCAAGAAATATTCTATTTCCTATTACTTCAGTTACAGCAAGTTACTGTATGCTTAGAATATGCCAAGCACTGTGCTAAGTGCTAAGGTTGGGAGAAATTTGGAATGAGAAACAAGCAATGTGCAAGATATAAAGATGGATATGACCTTGCTGCTGCTCCCAAGAGACATAATACACAGCAGAGGGAGGCCTGAGGCTGCCATGTACATAATTTCCTTGGGAAATCATGTAAAGCGAGTTGACTTCAAAGCAATTTGGCAATGGATTTTTGGTCCCTTTCCTGCTTTGTTCCCAGGCTTCTTCTATTCCCTGTGTTGCAAACTGCTGACTGGCACTTTCTGACAGATTGGGAAGTTCCCAGACTACCGGGGAATTGTGGTAAGGAAATGCAGAAAGGAGCTAGCATCCTCATTGGTAAATTATTAAGGGTTTTATGAAACCTGTGGTTGCCAGGGATAATGGCACTCATTAATTTAAATCATCTTCTATATTTTCCTACATAGTTTTCTTTAAATTTAATTTAAACAGCTGTCATTTGTTCTCTTGCATTATGACTTCCCTGTCTCCCCTCCTGCAGATGGTGTTTTTAAGCAATGACAAAATGATATTAAATATTCAATCATAACATCTATTTTTATCACTATTTGAGTAGAATGATGAATTAACAGTGAAGAATAGCCTTTTACTTCCATGTGAGGAGAAAGATTCTCAATCCTATTGTCACAATTAACAAGATTTTTCTTGAAATACCACATCATTCTTTTATTTCTTTAGGTCAGATTTTGTTTCTTTAGGTCAGACTAAGTATGTGGTTATCTCATGAATTGCCAAATATGCTTTATTTTTTAGTACTCAATTAAGATTTCTAAGAACTCATTTATACCAGTAAAAACATAAACAATGAAAGCAAAGTTAGATGAGTGGAATTATATCTAATTAAAACACTGTACAGAAAATAATCAAAATGGTGGAGAAGAAACCTATAGAATGAGAAAAAATGTTTGAAAACCATCTATATCATAGGAACTCCAAAATATACAAGGACTCTTGTAACTTGGAATGTATTATTATCATTTCGATATGAAGGAAGGCTTGAACCAACATTCCAAAAAAGAAGATAAACAATTCCCAAAGCTACCTAAGATGTTCAACATCACTAATCATCTAGAAAATGCAACTCCAAACCACAACAAAGTATTATTTCATAGTTATTAGGATGGCTATTCATATTAGTGCGAAGGAGAAATTGAAACATTGGTAACTTCTAGTCGGAAAATCAAAGGTAGAACCAGTATGTGAAGCAGTATGACAGTCTTTTTAAAAAGTAGAATTATCTGTATCTGATTCCAGTGTCCTGCATCTTGTATATACATTTTTATAATTTGGGGAGGGATATAACAAAATGCTTAAATAAGGATACAGGTTGACCCATTGTATTAGTGAGATGTACAAACCACTATGTTGAAAATGAACTTTACAATTTTGTGTGAGGGGAGTGGGGAAAGAGGAGTTGTGGAGGTGGGGAGGGAAGAGATGGTAGGGGAAAAACAAAGGAGGAAGTAACAATGCTCCATAGGAAATGTATTCATTATCCTTCTCATGTAACTGTGACCCCTCTGTACAGTATTTTTACAATAAAAATATACATGAAAAAAGTAGAATTATCATATGATCCAACAAATCTACTTCTGTGTGTATGTACAAAAGAAATGAAAATGAGGCCTTTTAGAGGTAGTAGCATTCCTACTTTTATTGCAATTTTACTCACAAGAATCAAGAACCTAAAATGCCCACTGACAGGTGGATGGACACAGAAAATGTTAGATAGATAGATAGATAGATGGATAGATAGACAGATGATAGATTGATGATAGAAATATATACTAACATGTATGTCATAAAATTTTATATTACACACATATATATTACATATATAAATATATATATATATGTAATTTTACTCAGCCTTAGCAGATCATTTCATAAGTAACAACTAATCCAGACAAGTTTATGCTGAAAGAAATGTCAGGCACATACAAACAAGGTAGTTTGTAATCCTACTTATTTGACAGATCATGGAAATAAAGAGTAGAACAGTGGTATCTAGGTCTATATGAGGGGCATGAGAACTTGCTATTAAGCTCAAAAATAAATTTCACTATGTAAGGCAGGTAAGGTCTAGGTGGATATTATTTCATCTGTTATTTATACAACACTGTGTGTATAGTTAAAAATACTGAATGTACACTTAAAAACTTGTTGGAAACAGATTTCATTTTAAGTGTTTTTGGCACAATAGAAAATAATAGAATAAAATGAAGATGGTCAATAGACCAAAACTAAATGAAAGCCAAACAGATCCCAGATATTGCGTCTACTATATAGGTGTCCTATAATAAAATATTTCTACTTAAAAGGGAAAATTTTGCTAGAAATAAGAATTTAGTGTAACACTATAAAACATTGTACACTATAATATACATACTTAATAAATAGTTACTTTTTTTGATGGGCCTGGGGTTTGAACTCAGGGCTTTATGCTTACTAGCTAGATGCTATACCATTTGCACCACACCCTCAGAACTATTGTTCTGGCTTTTTTTTTGTTGGTCCTGGGCTTGAACTTAGGGCTTGGGTGCTGACCCTGAGCTTTCTTGCTCAAGGCTAGCACTTTTTCACTTTGAGCCATAGCTCCTCTTCTGCTTTTTTGATGGTTAATTGGAGATAAGAGTCTCATAGACTTTTTTGCCCAGGCTAGCTCTGAACAGAAATCCTCAGCTCTCGGCCTCCTGAGGAGCTAAGATTATAGGCATGAGCCACTGGCAGCTAGCTCTGGTTATTTTTCAGATAAAGTCTCACTCTTTGCCGGCGTTTGGTCCATGATCCTCCAACTTCCATGTCAAGCATGTCACCACTATACCTAGCAAGTTTGTTTATTTGTTTGTGTGTTTGTTTTTGAGATGGAGTCTCATGATATTTTTTGCCCAGACTGGACTCGATCTCTGCCTACTGAGACAGGCATAAGCCACTGCTACTTAGTAATACATAATTATGTTTAAACAGAAGATACTATAATGATTCTGTTGTCCCCATATCATTGAATGAGATGAAAGTAGAGATTCAATAAATCCCTATGGATGAATAAGCATGAATATTCAAAGAAATCCTTGTGTGAGAGAGGACAAAGGCTGCTATCATAGCAGACCTGAAAGAGAGCTATCAACATCTGGGTTAAGAGAAGGAAGCACATGGGAGGAGAATGTGAGAATGGCCAGGAAGAGAATGGCTCCTACTGCAGGAGCCTCTGTGCCAAGAGGGAATGCCCTCAAGAGAAGTGAATCAGCATATCACTGCTTCTGAATCTCTGGTCCAAGCATGCACAGAGTTTTGGCTGGCTGATGGTGGGAAGGAATTCACCCTTACAAGCTCAGCTCTGAGGCATTGGAATTCTGTCCATAGGAAGACTGCTGCTAATGAAAGAGCAGCCATAAAGACATGAATTAGAATGTTCAGTCCTCTTTCATCCACTTCATTAACTCTGAGACCCAGATGACAGAGTGACCCTCTCTTGCTTCTCAATTGTGTTGTCTGAACTTAAGAGTAATAATATGACTACTGCATTTCCCCTCCCTGTCCAAAACAGAGGACATATATCACCTCTCTCTGTATTTGCATTCTCTCCTGCTGCGTGAATATTCACAGGTTTATTTTGCTCAGAGGGAATGTTTGTTCATCTCTCTGCTTACTTACTTAATCCAGGAGCCTCACTGATATATAAATTGAAATTTCCCAGGGGAAATACAATCTGTTGAGTTCTACCAGCTACAGCATTATAGCTGGAGAAATGTATTTAAAAAGTGCGTTTTGCTATGAGAAATATATGCAACATCATGTGATAGGTTTGGTGTGTGTGTGTGTGTGCGTGGGTATGTGTGTGTGTGTGTGTGTGTGCGCGCGTGTGTGTGTGTGTGTGTGTGTGTGTGTGCATATGCTGGGTTTTTTTTGGGGGGGGGATGCTCCACTTGTTATTTTCTACAACTCATCTGAAAATAAGCTCTCTTCTTACTGTCTTCTATTGAGAGGAAAAGAGGCAATAATCCTCCAGGAGGAAAATAGCATTCAGGCTCCCTTCATCTCTGCATCACAGACTTCTGTGGTTTCATTCTACCCATACCCATTGAAGACCATCTTATGCAGGCCACATTTCCCCCGAGAGTTAAGGTGGTATCTTTGTACCCTATCCACCCACATCCACGTCTCAGTATGTCAAAGCTGTATCTCTCCTCCTGTTTTTCCTGCCTTATTTTTCAAATGCAGAGACTGAGCTCCTTCGAAGTTAGAAGGCTTGCTCGTGGGACATTGCTAATTAGCAGATGTGTGACATTATTCATCAACCTAAAAAAAAAAAAAACGCCTTTTCAAGATCTTGTCAAGTATAACCTAGTACCCTTTAGGAAGCTCCTGTTCTAAAAGCTAGGAATTTCATCAATATTGCCTACTTTTGTTTATAATTTAGTGCTCTCTCTCTAAATAGAGTCTATAAAATGGAATACAAACAGCAGTAGGTATTACAACCTATTACAGTTTTTGCGTTATCAAGCCAAATATAGAACAATGTGAATGACTTAAGATGAAAGGCAATCATAGTCCCATCAACATACAAAAGGCACAACTATCTCATTTTGTATGTGTGCCAGTACTGGGCTTACACTCGGGGCCTGGGTGCTACCCCTGAGCTTTTTTGTTCAAGTTTAGTGCTCTACCACTTGAGCAACACTTCTACTCCCAGCTCTTTATTTTGTCTGTGTGGTTAATTGGATCTGTCTCCTGGACTTTCCTGGCTGGGCAGATTTCAAATCGTACTCCTCAGAAGTCAGTCTCCTGAATAGTTTGCACTACAGGAATAGCCACTGGTACCTCGCATGTCACAACTATCTTAATTTTACATCTCTTCCTAGTCTTATATTTTGTCTGCGCATCTATATTTTAGAAGATTGTACTATGCTATTTATTGTATGTATATTTATTTATGTGTGCTGTTTTATTTCTCTTATTATCTTGTTAATTTCCTGTTCTTTACAAAAACTCATGGTACGAGGTACGAGAGTGGTATTTAGCCTATTTATTTATTTATTGTCAATTGTGGACCTGACCTCAGAGCCTGGGCACTGTCCCTTGGTTCTTTTGCTCAAAGCTAGCACTCTTTCATTTTGAGCCACAGCTCAACTGGAGACAAGAGTCTCATAGACTTTCTAGATTTTAACCACGATCCTCAGATCTCAGCCTCCTCGGTAGGTACAACTGCAGATGTGAGCCACCAGTGCTAAGCAACCTCTCACTTATTGTTGGACACCGTTTTTCACTAATATAAATGATTCAGAAGAAAGTCCATTTCTACAAGTAGAAGCAACCCTTACACAGAACAATAAGTATGAAAAGAAATCTTACATCTAGTGAAAAAGTTCAGTTCAAAATGTTCTTGCAAATATTGAATACTGTTTTGACCTAGTATAATACACTTACTTTGGCGTCACATGGGTGAAGGTAATTTAGTTTTCTTTGACACTGTAATTCCTTATAAAAGCAAAGTCAAACTTCAGCAAAATAAATCACCAGGAAGTAGGTACTTGAACAGATTAGGGTGAGGTCAAAGGAAAAAGAGTAGACATTATAAGGAGAAGAGAGGGAAAGTTGAAAATGCAATGCTAAAAAATTAAGAAGGGTGAGGGAAGAGGCGTGTAGGGGAGGGGTGGGTGAACAGGTAGAAAGATGCTTTGTATTCATAACTGCTTTGTTAAATGCCACCTCCTTTGTACAATTACTTAAAGATAATAATAAAAATCCATTGGGAAAAGAATTTTACTACTTTATACCCTATGAGTAAATATGTTCATTCTGTTTGGAAGAGGACTAGCAGTTATAGTTAGACTATTAGGTTATCCAGCTTTCCATAACTAAGACAAGAGTAAGAACAACAACTTAAGCAGGAAAGGGTTATTTCAGATCACAGTTTCAAAGGTTTCCATCTATGGTCTGAAACATGGGTGGCTCCAATGCTTTGAGACAAGTTCTGAGGCAGGAACGTCATGGTAGAAGGCAAAGGTTGAGGCAGTCATGGTGGAAGGGAAAGATTGAGACAAACTGCTTACCACATGTGGACCAGAAAGGGGGAGAGAGATGGGGAAGGTTACTTGGGAAAGAAGGTATACTCTTTGGTTCTCAAGGGCACTTTCCAGTCGCCTCCTTGCTCCAGCAAGGCCCAGCTCCCTAACAGTCCCTTTAACCATGAGCTCAGAAGAGGATTCATGTCAAGAAAGATACAACCACTTGTGTCTCTATCTTGGGGTTCGTTTCATTCAGCATCATCTTATATGGTCATATGTACATAGCTTTTGACCTTTTCTGCTTGCCCTAGACATAGACTAGTTACTGCAAATAAGGGAAACCATGGGATCTATGTTTCTTTGGGCCTGGCTTACTTCACTTATTTTATAAATTTTTCCAGGTCTTTTTGCTGTTGTTTTTAATGTCTTTTTGTTTGTTTGTGTCAGTCATGGGACCTGAACTCCAGGCCTGGGCACTGTCCCTCAGCTCTTCAGCTCAAGATAGCACTCTACCACTTGAGCCACATCACCATTTCCAGCTTTTGCTGCTTATGCTGAGGAACTGAACCCAAGGCTTCATGCATGCAAGGCAAGCACTCTACCACTGAGCCACCTTCCCAGCCCTTTTTAATGTATTTTTAATGTACCATGTGATTTTTTTGGTTTCTTTTGGATGTTATCCCTCCCATGGTATAACCCCTGTTTTCACTGTATTTGATCCCAGTGCCCTGCATCTTGTACATACATTTTTTCTAATTTGGAGAGGGAAAGGGAAATAACAAAATGCTGAAATAAGGATACAGGTTGACCCACTGTAACAATGAGAGGTACAAGGCACTACGTTGAAAAGGAACTATACAACTTCGAGGCAAGGGAGGAGTTGGGGAGGTGGGGAAGGAAGGAACGGTAGGGGAAAGTCAAAGGAGGAGGTAACAATGCTCCATAGGGAATGGACTCATTACCTTGCTCATGTAACTGTAACCCCTCTGTATAGTATCTTTACAATAAAAATATACAAAAAAGAGGATTCATGCATTCAGTTAAAAACCTCATGACCCATTCATCTCTAAGGCCTCACCTCTGAACCCTGCTACACTGAGGACTAAGTCTTCAATAGATGAGTCTTTAAGAACTATTTCAGATCCAAACCATAATACTTATTGTACACCTAGTATCAGCCAAGTATTTAATCTACATTATACTGGCCCCTCGCAGTAAGGGAAGGACTATGATCCTACGTTGGAGATACAACAATAGAAAACCTGAGGCTCAGAGAAGTTCAGTAACTATGAGAAACCACCTGTGGTTACTTGACTTCAAGCCCATAATCTTTTGGCATTTCACTCTCTCAAATACTATAATACACATGAATGTTTAGCAGTAGTCTCTTAAGGCTATGAAGACGTAACCGAAAAATGGTTGATTTTTTGGTTTGATGACCTGTTGGTGAGAATAAGATAATGGAGCCTCAAACTATCTTTGTGCTTGTGGCTTTGAGTCCAATAGTAGTGGTTTAACAAAGTTGGATGCTATGATATTTGGCATTTAGATGTTAAGAATTGTTATACCTTTTTGATAGAGAGTTCACCTTATTAAATTAAAATCTACTTTGTAAGAGTACAACTACTCCTTCCTGCTTTCATGATTTTATCGAAAGACATTTCCCAGTCTTTTTTGCCAATAGTTTTGTTTCTTACAGATAAAAGATGATTGCATCTTTTTATCTACCTAGTCACCTTATGTAATTTGATTTGAGAATTGAATTCAATGCCAATCTTTGGAAATTTTAAGGATATGTATTAGTTCTTGCCATTCCCTACCAAAAAAAAATAAAGTTTCTTTTCCTGTAACTCTTATTTATATACTCATGTAATAGGATATGTTTTCTCCACTTTTTTCCTGTTTATGTTAATCATCTTCTGTAAGCAGAATTTCTTATCTTCTTTAGTGCTAGTCTGATGGTAATAGATTTTTTTTGGTTTGGTTTATCATGGAATGTTTTTATTTGTCCATCAATTGTGAAAGATAAATTTCCTTCTTAACATACTCTTGGTTAGCAGCTGTTAACTTACAGTGCTTGAAATATGCCATTCGAAGGCCCCCTTGCTTTTAAAGTTTCTGATGATACATCTGCTATTTCCCTATGTAAGCAATCTGATTTTTTCCCTCTTACAACTTAACAACTTGCCTTCAGTGTTGACTCATTTTCTACTTTATTTTTCATCTGTTGACTTCAGTTTGACTATTATTCAATTTTTATATTTCTTTTGAGGTTTTTTCTCATGGCTTCTACTGACTTCTTTACTTCGATAATTTATCTGTGTTTCCCTTTATCTATTTTTAGCTGTTTAGCTCTATTCTCTTTGAGCTCATTTCATTCTTTGTATTTAATTGGAATTTAACTTTTTATATATTTTTCATTTCATTCCTTCATTTTTCGTGTTCTCTTTATGTTCAAATATCCTGTAGATGTCATCTTTCATTGAATATTCTTATTAACCTTCATCTGAATTCAGGATATGGAGCTAACTCCATTTTGCTATCATATTCATTCTTTGTTGTGCAATCGTTGATTTCCTGAGGTGTTGGATTTTCCTTTTTTGTCCTATTTCTGATATTTCTATATTGGATATTACTCATTTGAAGACTGTGGTTTAGGATTTTTGTACATGTGTGCTTGTTCTGAGGCTTGAACTCAGGACCTAGGCACTGTCCCTTAAATAATTTGCTCAAGGCTAGAAACTCTACCACTTAAGCCACAGTTTCATGTCCAGCTTTTTGGTGGTTAATTGGAGATAAAAAGTCTCACCAATTTCCTTCCTGAGTTGGCTTTGAACTGAGACTCTCAGATCTCAGCCTCCTAGGTACCTAGGATTACAGGTATGAATCACTGGCAAACAGCACCCAAATCTTTTTCATCTCTATAATCTCATTGGTTTGAGCATTAGCTGGATTGTTGAGCCATTTCTGGGTGTGTATCAGCTGTACTAACTTCTCCTGTTCAAAACCCAAAGAAAATGTTACATATAGTAAGATTCAACTGGTAGATCAATCAATACAGAGACGTATATTTAATCACACATGATTAATGTACTAGTGCCTGGGTTTTTTTGTGTGTACTACTATAAGGGCGAGGACTAAGTTCTTAAGATCAGGAAGAGTTATGGAAGAAGTAAGACGGAAGGGGAATGTGTACAGGTATCTGATATACTCATCAGTAGGCAGAGAGTTTTGTTTTTGTAGAGGAAGGTGATACTGTCAGGACTTTCAAATGTGTACAAAAAGGAAGTATAAAAGAGTAAGGAAAAAGGAGGCCAGTGAGAGTAAACAAAAGGAAAAAGAAATAAGCATAAAAACAAAAAATTCCAAAACAATTTTCATTCCTTAGTGAAGGTTAAGGTTTGTTATCTGCTGGGCTCTTTCGTAGAAGTAGATCTGACTTTCCAGTTCTAAGTCATGCTCCAGGAGCTAGTTAGTGTGGTACTTTACTGGAAGAAAAAAACACCCTGACGCTCTTAAATCCTTTTCTCTTCCACTTGCTCGTGCTTTGCTCAGGTTGCCCCAGGATGAGATAAAGTACAGAAAAATCTCTAACGCTGCTGTTTGAAGGAGAAATAACTTTTCCTTGCCCATTTCTTTTTAGAATGTCCTGTGTCATAAGAGACTTAGCAATTAACTACCACCTCTCAAGGATATTTGTCTGGCAGTCTGTCACTGCTGATGCTGAAATTTCCTTCTGACCCTGTTTCCCCAAACCCACTGGATCATCTGGGCTTGAGAGGGATTGTACAAATGACCAGTGAATAAAGTCATAATACCCAATACATATACCTGAAAATGGAACTAAGGAATTTGAGATGAGTAGGGATAGTTTAGATGGGTAAGGGAGGGGTGACACCGATATTGATGCATTACACACATAAATGGACATGTTCAATTGAAACCTATTTGTATAATGATTTGAAGTTAATTTTAAAATGAGAAGGTTCTAGTGAAGCCGTATTTGTCCCGACAAGGAAAACATGCTGTAGTAAGAATTCCCAAGGGAGTATGGTCCTTGCCCAACAGAGACGTATATTTAATCACACTTTCTGAGTACTTTTCCAATCAATTATTATTTTTTTAATTAGAATAAAAATTAAATCTTAAGGTTTTACTGTAAGGTATCATTTATGAAATTCCCAAAGAAAACTTAATTTGCAAAGACACCTAGTTAAAAATAATTAAATAGCAGCCACATTAAAATAAAAACCAGCCAACTTGCTTTGCCCAGCCCCAGTGGGATCATGGGAATTCACTGCTGCCACTCTGTGACGCAGTTCCAGGTAGGAGCTAGCCACATGGCTGTTTTCCTGTCATGGAACAGGGGGATTTTTGTTCTTCCTTTTGTATTAAGCTGCCCTTCAGTGACAGTGACCAGATGAGCCACAGTACATGGAGGAAAAGGGTATATTTGCAGGTTTGAGATGCTTCATTCCAAACCCAGATGTGCAGTTTTCTACATAGTTGAACTGTTTCACAAAGGTGTTGGGTGCAAGGAGTCATGCTAAAAGAAAAATAGAAAAAGAAAAGCAGAGGGGGGAAAACCCACAAAGGATTCAGTATTTCCCTCAGGCTACAGCCACCACCACCACAAAGAACATTCTCTCCCTTCCAGGTTCTGTTTGAATGAATAAGGTTTGTTTTTTCCCTCCATATTTTAGAGGTTTAAGATTCAAGAGATTTGATTTCTACTAGTCTCTGTCTGTCTCTCTGTCTGTCTGTACTTTGCCTGGCATCCTGACTTAAGGTGAATTTTCCCATCTTAACCTCCCACTGGCCCATGGATATATCAAAAGGTAGCTTTTGATGATCTACCATTTTCCCAGGAGAGCCTCCATTTCTTGCTGTATTTTTATATGAATGAGAATGGAGTTGGTTTGTTTTAAGCAACGTCACAAGAAACATGAAAAATGCACCATACTATGACATTACAATGGCTTCAATGTTACCAGGAGATAGGAGTATTTCCTCTCCATTATAATCTTGTGACCTTGACACCAAACAAGTACACCATTGTAGACAGAAATATCATCAATATGGTATGTGGTCACCTCAACATGAAATCCATCTTCTCTCTCCATAATGCTAAGCAACAAGTAATCCATTTTCATTCTTTTCAGATTTCCCTGTGTAAACTTTCTTATAAATTAAATAATATAGCATATTAGCTTCACTTGGCATGTGTCTAAGTCATCAAACTAGTGCTCTCTCTCTCTCTCTCTATATATATATATATATATATACACACACATATATATTACAATTTCATTCCATTTTAATGATCAAATAATGTTATTGCATAGTGTGATAATTAATCTTTTTGTTTTGTTAAACAGTGATGATGAGCCAGGTGCTGGTGGCTCACACATATAATCCTAGCTACTCAGGAGGCTAAGATCTGAGGATCATAGTTCAAAGCCAGCCTGGGCAGAAAAGTCCATGAGAGTATTGCCTTCAGAAAACTGGAAGTGGCACTGTGGCTCAAATGAGAGAGAGCTCACCTTGAGCTGAAGAGCTGAGGGATAGCACCCAGGATCAGAGGTCAAGCCCTACAACCAACAAAAAAAGTAAATAAAAAACAGTGATGATGAGATTTCTTTTTGTTTGCATGTAACCCAAGATCATAATATGAATGCTAGAGAAGCACTCTACCACTAAGCTACATCATTATCCAGTGTGTGATGGTTAATCATAGGTCAGTTTGAAGGGTATCCAGATAGCTAGTAATATTCCTCAGCATGCTTGTTTACAAAGTTTCTGGAGAGATTCACATTTGAGCCGGCAGATTGCGTAAAGAATATCCTCACCACCATCCAATCCCATGGCAGTTCCATCAGCTGAGGAAGTGTTGGGAGGGTGAGTTTGTTCTTTTCCTAGACAGTGGCACCTCTGCATCTGGGGTTTTCAGATTCAAACTGAATTGCATCACTGACTTTCCTGATTCTCCACTTGACATAAATCAGACCATGGATTCCATAATTTTGTGTGCCATTTCCTATAATAACCTCTCAGGTACAATGTCTTATCAGCTCTACTTCTCTATTTTTCTCACAGTTATGCCACATTTTCTTTGCCCACTGATCTACTGGTGGACATTTGAACTACCAAACTTCACACTGTCATCAATGCTTTTATACATATCTTATAGTCATGTATGACTTAAATTCTCTTAGATACATACCTAGGGGTAGAAACACTGGGTCACATACTAATTCTGGATTCAATCATTTGAGGAAAGAGCACTGCTTTCCAAAGTGTCTCTAGCATTCATGGTTTCTGTCAGCAGTAGACACACATTTTCATTTCTCCCCATCCTCATCAATATTATCTGGATTTTCTTCTGGCCATCCCGGTAGATATTTAAACCTAGGTTTAATTTTCACTATATTCTCAAGAGGTGCCACAACTGTATTCACTTGGACCTGAAGAACATCCATTGCTGCCTCCTAATGTTCTTCTTTGAAGAAGAAGCAATTCTGTTCAATTACAAAAGAAAATGTCAAAAGAAACATTTAAGGGCAAGGTAGCTGAAAAATAAGCATTCCTACTCAACATGTAGGCTTCAGTCTAATAACTATGTCCCCAACTTATATATCAACATGTCCTTATATGTTGAAGAACCTCATGGTCTTTATATCAGTTGCAAAATGGTAATTGTCAAAGATGACCCTTTACCCCAGTTTCATTTCCTACTCTGTCATCGAAAGTCACTAGTGATGTGTTAAAGTTGATTCTCTGAACTCTCCTTCCACTTGCTTTCTAGGATTACAAAGCTATTTATTCAGTGCAAACATACTAATTGCAACACCTTCCCTCTGACAGACATTGATAGTGAGGAATGTTCAAGCTACACTTGTGAGTCACATCAAGTAAGAGCCTTGTCATCAAATAGCCTACTGCAGAGCTAGGAAGATAATCAATCAAATAATCACACAAAGACATGTAAGCCTGCACCTGGTCTAAATGCCAGAAATGATAAGTACTTCATTTCAAGATTGTAAAAGTGGTGGGGATTGGGGAAGTGGGAGTAAAGTAGTTATTTTTCAAAAATGTTCTTCACCATAAGCTGTTGAATCTATTTCTAATTTTTTGTGAGATCACACAAATAGCTCTGAGATGCAACTTCTGGGAGTCTAGAAAATGCCAATTCCTCATGTTTTAAACAAAAGCAGTTTTACGAAAAGTAAAACTCATCATGTAATAGATCTGTATAATATATTGGCCTCTCTATAAATCCATCCCAAACAGTGATACGTATTGCTATAGCCCTTGTTCCATGAAGTCTATGTTCTTTACATTTATTTTTTTCTACCACCCTTCTGGCCTTGTTATTTTCTTTCTTTCTTTTTTCTTTCTTGCTTTAAGTTCTGCTTATTTATTCTGAACATTTTTGGTTGTACTAGGAATTTGAATTCAATATTTGGTAGACAGGTGCTTCCATAATTTGAGCCACAAAGAAAGGTTTTTTTTTTTATGCTTCAGTTTCAGATAGGATTTCATGTATTTTTTCCCTAAGGCTGACCTTAAACCACACTGCTCCTATCTATGACTGCCCATGGAGTTAGGATCATATGCATGTGCCACCTTGTCTGGCTGTATGTTGACAAGAAGTGTCTCTCTGATGGTTTCCCTGAGCCAGCCTTCAACTGTGATACTCCTGTGATATTAGCAATGCACTATCCTGCCAGGTCTCGGGTGTTCATTATTTTTTTTAATTTTTATTTATTTTTTATTGTGAAAATACTGTACAGAGGGGTTACAATTACATGGGCAAGATAATGAGTACATTTCTTACCAAGCATTGTTGCCTCCTCCTTTGTTTCCCCTTCCCATGCCTTCCCATCCCCCCCCCAAAGTTGTAAAGTTTGTTTTCAACATAACAACTTGTACTTCTCATTGTTGCAACAGGTCCATCTGTATCCTTATTTAAACGACTCGTTTTTCCCCTTCCCCTCCACAAATTATACCGACATCAAATACAGTGAAAGCAGGGGTTATACTGTGGGGGAGGGACATACAAAGCAGCAAAGAAATAATCTTATAAATGTGTTAGAAACAATTGCATGAAAGAAAAAAAACATTTGAAGACATATCTTAGGGTTCATTTCCCTAACCTCACCTTATCTGACCCTTTCTGCTTGACTCAGACATATACTAGATATTGCAAATAAGAGAAACCATGGGACCTATGTTTCTTTGGGCTTGGCTTACTTCACTTAATATAATTTTTTCCAAGCCTTTCCATTTCCTAACAAATGGGGCAATGTCATTCTTTCTGATGGAAGCATAGAATTCCATTGTGTATGTATACCACATTTTCTTGATCCATTCATCTACTGAAGGGCATCTGGGTTGATTCCAGATCTTAGCTATGGTAAATAATGCTGCAATGTTCATTATTTTTAACACTTGCTTTATTATTGTAGATATGTGTGACACACAGTTCTGATCTCTTTTTGAATATTTGGGTTTTATGTGTTATTGTATCTACAAATAAATTGAAAGTTTATGTTTAAAACAATGTAATTCCTCAGAGATATAACATCGGTTTAAGAAGAAATGGATATTATCCTTTGTAAGTTTATATCAAAATTAACTAGCTTTCCTATTTACAGGCCTGAAGTTACCAACCAGAAAGCTAGACTTTCAAACAGACCAAGTGGCTTTACCTGACCTGGGAGTATCTTAATGTTCACTGTATAAGTAATAAAAGATCTGAGGCCAGCAGGGTGCTGGTGGCTCACGCCTGTAATCTTAGCTACTCAGGAGGCTGAGATCTGAGGATCACAGTTCAAAGCCAGCCCAGGCAGCAAAGTGCATGAGACTCTCATCTCCAACCAACCACCAGAAAACCAGAAGTGGAGCTGTGACTCAAGTGGTAGAGTGTTCGACTTGAGCTGAAGAGCTGAGGGACAGCAACCAGGCCCAGAATTTAGGGCCCAGGACTGACAGAACAAAAAAAAAAAAAGATCTGAGGCCAGATGAGAACCTCACTCCAAACTTTATTATGATTATTGGAATAATCTTCAGTAATATATATAACCACTCTGAAACTTGGCTTTCTGCTTTAAAAAAATCAGTGGCATATATCTTTGCAGAACTTTTAACATCTAAAACATTCTGAATATTGTCTAGAAAAAATACTATGGGAGAGTGACCTATTACATTATTACTTTGCTTTAGAATTCTACAAATTTTAGAATGAAAAAGTTACCCTCTCCCTCCCCAGGGAGTTACAAGGTATTTCCCTTCCAAGTACTAATTCCTCTTGACCAGAAGAAGGCAAGCAGACTGTTGTGAGCTGAAGGTTTTAAAATTTGACTTTTTAAGAAATCAAGCCCCTCTCGATCAATCACCAAATTCTTGGAAGAAGAACTGTACATGGCAAAATTGGGGGGGGGTGTTTTCTTTTATGCAGAGAAGGGAGGATGGGAAGAAGAGGGCCGTGGTTTTTGGATAGCTTCTTTAAGTCTTTAGGACAGATGGTACAGGGATGTGAAGGGGCAGAGAGTAGAGCTAGTGAAGGTGAAGCCTCAAGGTCAGTAGGGTCTCTTCATCACAAACCCACGCTAAGCCAGAGATGACTGCAGGGCGCAGGACATCAGTGACAGAGTGGTAGTGGAGACCAGCTCACTGAGCTCACAGTGGGAGAAAAAGGAACCTCAGCAGTTGTGGCAGACACGGTGGGAAGACTGAACCTCTTCCCATGATGGAATCAGAAAAATGATGGAAGGGTAGGTCAATCGTCAGACGTCCTGCTTTTCTGTTTTAAGGTTTTACTGTTTTGTTTTGTCTTTTTTTCTGATGGTGGATAGCATAGGAATGATCTTATGCTTTTGCTAATTAAACAAATAGGATCCCAAATGGGACATATTTTTATATTCTGTATAATGGAACTATGGAGAGCAAGGGTGTGTGTGTGTGTGTGTGTGTGTGTGTGTGTGTGTGTGTGTGTGTGTGTGTGTGTATGTGTGTATGTGAGTATACATATATATGTCTACAGATATAAATAATTGCGTATATATGAACATGCCTATGTATAATAAGTATTGGCCATTTAATTCTCAGAAGGCCTCTATTGCATTTCAGTCAGAACACTGAAATAATGCATGATTTTGTGATCATGTTATAATTTTGTCTCATAAATCTACTTCAAAGTAAAATTCTTTGCTCTGAAGAAACAGTCTGAACTGCAGACGCTCTGTTCTCCTTTGGTTCTGAGCTCCCTACCCCGAGCTCTGCCTTTTGCCTTGTTTCTCCTGGTTTTCTTTTTTTCGTCTTCTGGTTCTCCTTTTAATCTCAATGCCTTTCTTTTCTTTTTGCTTCACTCACACTGTACTTCTTGTCTCCATCTCTTCTCTGTCCTGCATATCTCTGTTACATTAACTTTATATTCACCACCCCTCTTTTTCTCATTCCTCTGTTTCCAACTCTTCTCTAACTTTTCTACCTTTGTCTGCTACCTGCCTGCCCTTGCCATTAACCCCATTCCATTTCCCTGTCTTACACTGAATTGTTCAGAAGACAGTTTTCTTTAAATAGAAGCAATGATCTAGATCTCTTCCCTCCATTCATCCACAGGGGAACTCTTACCACTCAGACCACAGTAGGTAGGAAGTTCCAAATGGTAGCACTGAGTGTCCTATATTCTGGACAATGACTCTGAAATCTGCCGGGGTCTATAAAGAAAACTTTATATCTAAAAAAATTGCCTGAAATGTCCACAGAGTTCTTGTCAAGTAACTTGTTTTTCAGGCAAAAGAAAAAAAAATTGGATCTGGTCATTATTAGCAGAAAATGTTCTTAGGGGCTGAATTTAAGAAGCTGAAAAAGGGACATATTCAGATTCAGTTTCTTCTGAGGCAAGACCATCACATCCCAGTATAATAAGATTCTGTATTAAAATAGCTGAAGTAGAAAAAGTATATAATACTCTGCCTTCCTAAGTAATTATGACTCACAATTTCCTTTACTACTGCACCTCCCAGGCCTGACCTTGCTTACCCTTGGAACTTCTGTTCCAGAGGTAGAAAGAGCATCGTGTGGGCTGTGGAGAGACAGCAGGATTCCTGACTTCTCACAATGGTGTTGATTTGAATAAATGGACCTAATGTTTCCATTTGCTCTTTTAAGGACTGAAATTATTTTTCTGAGAGGCTAATCAACTGGGACAGTAGAGTAAGTTAATATACGTGTGTTGTGCTTTTTACCTTGAGACCTTTCAAATAAATGCCTAGCAGGAACTTAAAAAGTGTTTTCTAATAAAACACCCCCATAAACTGAAAAAATAAAAGCTTCCAATGAAAAGAGCCAATGCAAGGAAGGAGAGAGATATAAGAGGAAATTTTATGCATTCCTTGTAATCTCTCCACACATTTTTTTAGACAAAGAGTATTATCATGACAACCTTATAATTAGGTAAGCGGATATCGTCTCTTATACATTGTTATAAAAGGTCAAAAGAGATTTTCTTATATTAAAACTCATACCCACCTTTGCCTTGCCTGGTGTTTTACAATTATGAACTAATTACATTGGATAAATCTTGCTTTCTGTTAACTGAATATAATATGTTAGAAGGTGCAACTCAGATCAGATCCTATCTGAGCATTATTAGTATCCTTAGGAACTGACTTTCTACATTCATATGTCCAATAGAAATATGAGGAGTCCAGCAATCCCATACTACACAAAGAACAAAATCAACAAGTGAACGGCTGCTTCATTTCAAGGCAGTGACAAAAGAAAAGGAGTAGAGCTCAGAGAATAAGAGGAAGAAGCCCTGTAAGACAGAGTCCTGAGAGCAGCAATTATAAGCTGTATCCCTGGCCAGGGGGCCAGGTAGGCATCACAAACACACACACACACACACACACACAGAATGAATATAGCTTCCAAGACTTATGGGATATCATTAAATGAACAAATATTCTTTGAGAATTCTAGATGGCAAAGGGAAGGAAAAAGGCACATTAAAACAAAGAGAGGATAGGTGAGTGAGGACAGTCATAATATTCAATGTATATAGGTAAAAACAGAACTAGGAAAATTGGGGTAGGTTGGGTTGGGAGAGATGGGGAGATGGTGAAAAGAGTGATCAAGGTGGATACTCATAAACTGACATGTCTGTATGGCTACTTAAAGATAATAAACATTTTAAAATAAACAAGCTTATTGAAGGAACTCAGTTAAAAATGTCTCAATTTGAGGAAGATCTAGACCTCGAGGTAGAAAAGACCCAACACCTGAGATTTGACCAAGAACCGTTCTCCCCATGGTGTGTCGTGTTTAAAATACGAAAGTATAAGATAGAGAGAGAACTCTAAAACCGCAAGAGGGAAGCACTAAGACATAGGAAGACCCCCAGTAAACTAATAAGAGATGTCTTAGCAGAACATGTATGGATCCAGAGGGAATGGACTGGCACATTCAAAATGAAGAATAAAGGAAGTAAAGGCAAGGGAAGGAATACCAAGAATACTACACCCAATATAACTATTGTCGATCTAAGTCTTTAGCCCACTTATTAATGGGGCAGTTGTTTCTTTGAGGGTTTGTTTTGGGAGGAATTTAATTTTTTGAGTTCTAAGTATATTTTAGAGATGAGGCTCTTGTCTGTTGTATGGATAGTGACTTCTCTGAAGGGGAAAGAAGAATGGCCAATAAACTCATGAAGAAATGCTCACAACTTCTCTGTGTTTCTTAAAAATGCAAAACAACATTGAGATTCCACCTCACCCCAGATAGAATGGCTATAATCAAGAAACCCAGTAACAACAGATGCTGGAGGGGATGTGGCCAAAAGGGAACCCGATTGCATTGTTGGTAGAAGGGTAAACTTGTTCAACCATTTTAGAAAGCAGTTCCTCAAAAAACTACACATAGAGCTCCCCTATGACCCAGCAATCCCACTTGTAGCCATTTACCCCAATGATCACAAACAAGACCATACTGAAGTTACTAGCACAACTATGTTTATTACAGCAGTGTTCACCATGGCTAAGATATGGAACCAACCCAGATGCTCTTAAGTAGATGAATGGATCAAGAAAATGTGCCTTTGTGTGTGTGTGTGTGTGTGTGTGTGTGTGTGTGTGTGTGTGTGTGTGTGTGTGTGTGTGTGTGTGAGAGAGAGAGAGAGAGACTTCTATGCTTCCATCTGAAAGAGTGACACTGACCCATTTCTTAGACATGAAAAGACTTGAAAAAAATCATATTAAATGAAGTAAGCCAGACCCAAAGAAATATAGGTCTCATTGTTTCCCTTATTTGCAATAACTAGTATAGGTCTAGTATAATCTTAGCAGATGAGCAGAAAAGCTCAAAAGCTATGTACATATGACCATATAAGACAATGCTAAGTTAAATGAACCCCAAGATATGGAACACAAGAAGTTTTTCTTTGTTGTTGTTTGTAATGTACTATGTGATTTTTTTGTTGTTTCTGTTGTATGTTCTTCCTCCAATGGTATATCTCTGTTGTCACTGTATTTGATTTTGGTACCTTGCGTCTTGTATATGCATTTATCTAATTTAGGGAGGAGAAGGGGAATAACAAAATGCTGAAACAAGGACACAGGATGACCCATTGCAACAATGATACTCACAAGACACTATGTTGGAAATGAACTTTACAACTTTGGGGCAGGGGAGGTGAGGGTGGGAAGGGATAGTAGGAGAAAAACAAAGGAAGAGATAACAATGCTGGACAAGAAATGTACTCATTACCTTACTCATGTAACTGTAACCCCTCTGTACAGCATTTTACAAGGAAAAAAACTGTTAAACTATTGTCGACAAATAAGGGAAATATGTATAAAGACAAACAGAAGCTAAGAACATTGGTTAGTACAAGAGAGGCCTTCTGATAAATGAATACTTCAGAATATCCTACACTAGAAGCCAAAGAATGTTAACAAACATCATGAAAACACAGAAAGGCATACCATACAAAAGCACAGCAGATACACAAAGAGAAAAAGAAGAGAGTCAGTCTCTATCATCACAGAAAACTACAAAGACAAACAAGGAACAAAAGACTTGAGACAAATAAAAAAATTACAAAATTAAATGGTTATCTTTACATATGGATATCAACTTTGAATGTAAATGAATGAAATTTCCTAATTAAAAAATACAAATAACCAGGCATGGTAACATACCTTGTATTTCCCAACATTTGAGAGGCTGACACCTCAAAGATCATAATAGATGTATTATGCATGATAAATATTTTTAAATATTAATGAGCTATTTTAATTTTATTTTTACCTTACATCTTTTAAACCTGGTATGTTTGTATAGTTACAAATTCTGTCATCTCAAATTGTCTATTTTGCGTATGCTTGGTAGCTAAATGTGTTGAGAGAATGTTTCAATATCATTATTCATCCTCAAATGTTTACTGTTTCCTTCTCAAGAACAATATTTTTATATATTTTTCACTTCTTACACGGAGAGTGATTCATAAAATTGTTGATCATATTCAAAACTCATTGTGGTCTAAATGTATATTAATAGACGAATGAACAAAGAAACAGTAATATCATATTCCCTGCATAAGGAAAGAAGCTCTGTCACTGGCAACAACACAAAAACAAATAAGACAAAGGATATATTCTGGGTGATTCCACTTGCATGTGACACCTGGATGGTTAAAATTCATAGAGATAGAAAGTATTATGGTGAAATGCCAGAGTCTTAGAAAAAGGAAATAGAGGGCTTTTTTTAAAGTAAGTTCAGAGTTCAAGTTCAGGTGATGAAATACTTTTAGAGATGAATAACAGTGATCTTACTAACTGCCAATGACTGTACACTTGAAAATAACAAAAATAATATTTATAGTGTAAATATTTTTCCTATAACTAAAAGGAAAGAACATTCACAACTACTAAATACTCCCTTTGTTAATTTTCAGCCTTTTGCTTTGAGTTAATGTCCTTTACTTTTGAAAGATTAGCTTGTGCATATTGCTTCATAATCATAGCTTAGGATGCATTGTTATGTTATTAATTATAAAATGACACCTTATTTTCTGTATAGTTGAGCAATAGGTGGTTTGTGTAACAATTAATAGTTTAACTTTCACTTGCAATTAGCAAAGCTAGACCAACTGTGACTTCCAGCAGTGGATGAGAACTGGATTCCTGTTCCAAGGGCGGTTATGCTTAAAAAGGAAAGAAATAATTCACTTCACTGGAAAATGTGTTATTTTAAGAAGACAGTATAGCCAGGCACTGATGGCTCACACCTGATATCCTAGCTACTCAGGAGGCTGAGATCTGAGGATCGTGGTTCTAATCCAGCCCAAGCAGGAAAGGCCATGAGAATCTTATCTCCAATAAACCGCTCATAAAACCGGAAGTGGTGCTGTGGCTCAAGTGGTAGAACACTAGACTAGCCTTGAGCTGAAGAGCTGAGGGACAGTGCCCAGGCCCAGAATTCAAGACCTACACTGAAAGAAGAAAAAGAAGAAGGAAGAGGAGGAGGAGGAGGAGGAGGAGGAGGAGGAGAAGGAGGAGGAGGAAGAAGAAGAGGAGGAGAAGGAGAAAGAGAAGGAGGGGAAGGAGGAGAAGGAGGAAAAGGAGAAGGAGGAGGAGGAGGAGGAAAGGAGGAGGAGGAGGAGAAGGAGAAAGAGAAGGAGAAGGAGAAGGAGAAGGAGGAGGAGGAGAAGGAGAAGAAGGAGAAGAAGGAGAAGGAGGAGGAGGAGGAAGAAGAAGAAGAAGGAGAAGGAGGAGGAGAAGGAGGAGGAGAAGAAGAAGGAGAAGGAGAAGAAGAAGGAGAAGGAGAAGAAGGAGGAGGA
>NW_012267272.1:10046936-10059183 GCF_000151885.1 Dipodomys ordii | reverse complement strand
GAAGAAGAAGAAGAAGAAGAAGAAGAAGAAGAAGAAGAAGAAGAAGAAGAAGAAGAAGAAGAAGAAGAAGAAGAAGAAGAAGAAGAAGAAGAAGGTATGTGAAATTCTGGCTTTCAATAAGACAAACACTTTGTTAGTGGTGGATGAACAAAATGAATCTTTACCACATTGATTACACTCAGCCTATAAAAATGGTGTGCATTAAAAGCAGAACGTCAGTTGAATTTTTCTAACTTAGAAGACAATTAATTAGGGTTAGAGGCATGGCTCAGATGGTAAATTGGCTGCTGAAGAGGCACAAGGCCCTGAATTAAAAACCCAGTAACATCAAAAAAAAGTCAAATTAAACAGAACATATTTACTAAGCTTAAATATAACCTAGTACCAGCGCTCAAAACCAAGCTAGACAACACTCAGTGTGGCGCACACGTGTAATCCTAGAGACTTGGGCAGGAGGCGGAGCTTGGAAAGACTAGGCACAAAACCTAGCAAGACCCTGTCTCAACCAATAGCTAAGCATGGTGGCATGGGCCTGTCATCCCAACGACCGAGTGGCACAAATCGGGTACTGTGGTCCCCATTTCAAACCAGTCAGAATCAGGTGAGATAGGGGCAGTAGAGACTGCCTACCAGTTATGAAGTCTTGAGTTCAAATTCTCCAGTACAAAAAAAAAGGGAAAAAAATTCAAAGCTAAAGGAAACTTTATATGTAGTTCTGACTTCGCCAGGGCTTCAAGTGTTATCTTGTTCTGAAGCAATGTGGTAATGACTAAGAGGGTCTGTGTTCAAATGCTCACAGTGGCCTTATTATTAACTAAAGCACATTCAAAGGAATTCAGTTACACTTCTGAACCTCTGTTTACCCATCAAATGAGGAGTATTTACTTTTCAAAATTGTCATGAGAATTCCACACCATGTGTATGGTATGTCTGACACTGACAAGTGGTCCCTTTCATTACTCTCCTTTTGGAAATTAAATTAAGACTTCACCATCTCCTACACCTAGTGCAACTAAGAGAAAAGGCAGAGTTGTATGTTAAAATCACAGCAGTAATTAACTAATTGTGGCAGTACTTCTATCTGTACGTCCTTCTATGACGTGAAGTCGGGGTCCAATGTATTCCCAGGTACGCTGACAAATGACATAAATAGATAAGGAGTTCTGAGATGAACAAGAAGACAGAGTGACAACCACAGGCAATGCATGGCAGTACATGTCGAGGGCTCCAGAGGCCGAGGCAGGAAGATCACAAGTTCAAGTGGAGACTGGGCAACACGACTAGAGCCTGTCCAAGAAGAAAAACAATGTGAATCATGATTTTGACAGCAAGTTTCATGCTTTACCAAACTAAGTCGCCAAGGCACAGATTGCACAGAGCCACTGAGCTCACCATCCTTACCTCTACCTGCTCCACACAGTTCATAGGCTATGTACACAGCTTCCCAAGATGCGGATGCATGGGGCCTATCACGGAGGTAGGCACTCCTGAGCATTAACAGGTATGCTGAATACATCCATTAGAAGCCAGCCTTGTTTATGTACCATGTGAATGGGGTCTCTGGTCTCTGGCCTGGAATGATGTCAGGGAGTCTACTACTTTTTGATAGGAGTACCCATAGAAACAACTACATGTTGTTCTAGATATAAGGTTCACCTGTAGAAAGAACACTAGATCCCGTTGTGGAGAACACTTGGGCCTCAAGTACTTCCTTTTTGTCTCTAAAATCACAGAGTGATCACAGCATCCATAAAAAAAAACACTGCTACATGATATTTAAGCAGCCATATGTATCATCCACACAAGGAAAAAGTAGGAAAATACATAACTTAGCCACTGAGGGTTTTTTTAATGGCTCAAAGTAATGTAGAGGTTTCTAGTCACCAAGGTGTTCTGGGCAGTGTATTTATATCCATCAAGTCTTAATTAACTACTTAAATCAATACATGTTTAAAATGCTGGTACTAATTACTCTCTTATCAACTGAGAACTCTCAGAAAAGTTCTCCACAATGTTTTCCATGGATGGAAGAATACAGGAACAAGTAAGTATTCGTGTGTATGTGTGTGTATGTGTGTGTGTGTGTGCGCGCGCGCGCATGTGTGTGTGTGTGTGTGTGTGTGTGTGTGTGTGTGTGTGTGTTTGCAAGATAAAACACTAGAAAACAGATCCTTGGAAAAGCAGAGCTATAACTGCATCCACCCCACTGGTCAACCTATTGATAACTCATACAGCACACTATCCATGCAAAAATGCTATGATGTTACGTCTCTAGTCCAGTAGTACTCCACCTTCTACTATGAGGGTAAGCAGAGAGAGTTATCTCTCTTGCTACATTCTCCCTACAGCTTTCATTTAGCTAATAGACCTTGTTTCTAACTGCCATTTTCACTGCAAATCCTCTAAAATAGATATGATCAACCTAGCAGGAGCAGCCCATTGGATAGGTTACAGGGCTGCCTGTCATCAACACAACAGGACCATCTTTTTGATAGGTTAGAAGAGCTGACTGTCACCAACCCAGGAGTAACAATTTATTTGATGGGTTGGAAGGGCTGCCTGTAACCAACCAATTCAGCAGGAATAGCCTATTTGGTAGATTAGAAGGTCTGTTTCCAGTGGATCATAAAAAGAGGGAGGTCTGAGGATCACAGTTCAAAGCCAGCCAAGGCAGGAAAGTCCATGAGACTCTTATCTCCAATTAACCACCAGAAAACCGGAAGTGGTGCTATGGCTCAAGTGGTAGAGTGCTAGCCTTGAGCTAAAGAGCTCAAGGATACCACCCAGCCCCAGAGTTCAAGCCCCATGACAGACAAAAGAAAAAAAAAGACATAGGCACAAAATAAGGGTTACTCTCCCTTGTTCTTTTTTCCTATTTTTAAGTACTGGAATTTAAACTCTTAAGTCACCCTTTTTTGCAGTTACTTTTGAGATAGGGCCTTGAACTTTTATTCTGGCCAGCCTTGGGCAGAAATCTTTCTACACAGGATTTTCCATGTGGCTTGGGTGACATATGTGTCCCAAAATGCCTGACTAATTGATCAAGAGAGGGCCTCGGTAATGTTTTGCCCCAGTTGGTCTCTAACTATGACTTTCGTGATATCTACCTTATGAGTAGGTGGGATTACAGACACAAGCCACTATTCCTGGGCCCCTTTTGGCATTACAAGTACAGTGATCTATACAAGTAACTGGATAGAGATAGAGCTTACATTTACAAGTAATTGGATAAGCATACTTAGTGCTGAAGGGCAGTTCCAGAAGCTCACTGATAGGCAGCTATTTACCATCACTTGCTGGGTCCTGAGGGGAAGCATTTCACATTTCACAGTGTTGAGTCTACAGTGGCTAAGGTGTGGGCATCAGAATGTTCAGAGGTTCCTCAGAGCAGCATAACAAAACATGAAGAAGTTTTTAAGTATTTTCACAATAAGAATGGACCTAACATTCTGTACTGACAATATCAAGTGTACATGAACTGCTCTACTAAAGCATAAAGATCATTTTGAAGGTAATTACAAAAGAAAAGGAAAGATCTAGCTTAAACATTCTTTTCTTTGTAATGCTAAAAGTGAAGGCAGATGAAAAACATAAGCCCCAGTCTTCAGGTCCAAAATGCCCACTTTTTCCATTTCTTTCCTCGGAATTATGACTCATTTCCTAAGAAGATCCTTACATCTTCTGCTGAATTTCTAGTACTTCATCCTAAACAAAGTGCTAGCAAACTAAAATCAAGCTTATTAAAAGGGTCATACACCATGCTCAATTGGCATTTATCCCAGGGTTGCAAGAACTATTCAACATATACAAATCAACAAATGTGAGAAACCACAACAAAATGGGGATAGATCATATTACTGGGCTCATATTACTGAGTATAGCTCAATGGTCAGTCACTCTCTTGTCTAGAATATATAAGGCCTTATGCTCAAACTCCAATATGAGAGAGAGAGAGAATCATATGATTGTCTCAATAGACACAGAAAACACAATTGGCCCAAATCATCCTTTTATGATAAAAAAAAGTATCAAGAAATTATATACTATAAAGGAATATATCTTAACACAATATAGACCACAGATGACAAGCCTATAGTTAAAATTCTACTCAATGGTGAAGTTAGGAGTTTTCCTCTAAGATTGCCAACAAGTCAAAGATGTCCACTCTTACCACTTCTGTTCATCCCAGGACTGGAAGTCCAAGCCAGAGTTATCAGGCCAGAGATCTCAATAAAAGGCAGTTGATCGCCAGGCTATTCTGAATACCCATCTATTCTGATTAAAGAATCTAAGTAGGGTCAGGGTTGGACCAGAGAGTAAAATGAAAGGCAGACTGAAAGATAAGACATGAAAGTATCTACTTACATGCAATAAAACCTTAATTGGAGACACCATAAGAATCCTAGAAGAGAGGAGAATCTTGATATTGGTCTAGGCAAAGATATTTATTTTGAATATGACCCAAACTACAGACAACTAGAGAAAAAATGGACTGAAGAGATTGTATCAGTCTAAAACACTGCACAGCAAAGAAACAGTCAACATATGGGGGGGAGGATGGGAAGGGATGGGAAGGGGAAACAAAGGAGGAGGCAACAATGCTTGATAAGAAATGCACTCATTATCTTGCCCATGTAATTGTAACCCCTCTGTACAGTATTTTCACAATAAAAAAAAGAAACAGTCAACATCATGAAGAGACATCTGGGGAATGAGAGAAAATATTTATAAACCATACATCTGATATATCCACAATATTAAGGAATTCAAATAGTTCAGTATCAAGAACCAGTAGCCTATGTAAAAAATGGTGAACGTCTTTACAACATTCTTGCGAATGTAAACCACAGGTCTCTATGTCTTAAAGTAAGTACAACTACGTAATACTCACATTAGCCATTTTCATATGTTGTGGAAGCTGGTACAGAGAAAGAAAATACTTTGAAGTGTGGCCCTGCCATGTCCTGTGAGCTAAGTGATCTCCTTTCTTCTAGAAAAGAACCATGTCTTTTGTTAGAGATCGGTTTACTGTCCTCACCTAGCACCTCTTTAAATTCTTTTTTTTTTAAAGAACATAAATATTAGTCTTACTGACTGGTTTTTAAACCTCTGAAAGAGTTTCAAAGACATGAGGGGGTAAAAGTCAGAGATTTTGCGGCTCATTCCATACCAAACACTAATAATAATAATTTTCAAATATATGCACTCCCTAGAGATCACATTGAGCTTTCCCTTGAGTTTTTACAAACTCTGAGACAGATTCTTTTCTTATTGTCAAGATAAAAAAAACTGACAATGAGAGTAATTCAGAAATTTGCCAGAGAATAACATAGTTAACCAAGTAGAAATCCTGTAACACAAATAGCAAATTAAATTCTCTCACGTTGGGGCCTAATACCTTCTCTATATACCATCCTTTTTCCCCCCTTACTTCTACTCATTTTTTTGGACCAATCTTTTCTCTCTTGGAATATTAGGTCTAAAAGAACAGAATGGTGTTATACCACATCTCATGATATAGCTACTTGAATAAACTTAATTAAAAAATACTTATTGAGCATATACTACAGGCAAGACATTCTATTATGCATCCTAAATTCCATATTATACAACTTCCCTGAGGCTATAGAAGTTTATAATTAACATCTAATGGCAATCTTTAGTAGAACGATGTTTTTAATAATACATATTTTATAGAGTCTTAAATGACTCAGGAAGAAATGAGGTTTAGTCATCACAATGGACCACTATGATGTCTTGCTAGCATACTTTTCAATTATTAAACCCATCAAACAATTTTGGTAACAAGATGCTGACTGTCTCCTGTCTTGTATGAACTATCATTGATCACTACTATAATTGGTTCACTACGTGTACCTGACCGAAGGCAGGTTTTAGAATTTGATATCTAGAGTTAAGTTTCCATGTTCAGGCTGAATATGTGAAAAGTAACTGCTGGTGTGGAGCGAGACATGTTCTGAAGAGAGAAAGTCTCCATATTGGAGAAATCTGGTCTCTCTTCTTTCAGATCCTGAAATTCTTCCTGAGAGTTGCTCCTACATTTAAATTCCATTAAGTGAGCATCTGGGGCTCTTTGTTTGATTTGTTGTGGTTGATTTGTTGTTGCTGTTTTCTTTTTTTAATACAAGAATTGGGTTTTGTTTCTTTCCTTTTCATTTTATATTTTGACAATTGTGGGCCTTGAATTCAGGGCCTGGGCATTGTCTTTGAGCCTTTTTGTGCTCAAGGTTAGTGCTCTACAACTTGAGCCACAGCGCCACTTCCAGGTTTTGGTTTTGGTGGGATTTTTGTTTGCTTTTGAGTGGTTAAATGGAGCTAAGAGTCTCATGGGGACTTTTCTTCCCCAGGTTGGCTTCAAACTGCAATCCTCAGATCTCAGCTTCCTGAGTAGCTAGGATTATGGGCATGAGCCACTGGTACACCGTTGGTGCTTGCATTTTTTTGACATAGCTAAGCCCAGTTGAGTTTGTGATTTCTGATCAAAAGCCTCAACTGAAACAAACAGCCTAATCTTGTTATTGATCCACATATCATTTTACTTTTTTAAAACAGCAGGAATACTTGTTCAACTCATTGTAATCCTACATTTAAAAAAAAGTCATAAAGAAGACAGACCTGGTGTTCCATACTTTAATCCTAGCACTGTGGAAGCTGGGACAAGATGATGAGTGAAATAGCATGAAATAATCACAGTATTTCTTCATGATACCTACATTGTCACTTGCATTGAAGACATAATTTCACAGAGGAAAACAAATTTTACTCTAGGAAGGACAATTAGAAGGATAATTAGAAAAGTATTTCATGTCAACATTCAAGCCCCACGATCCTGATTTTTACACAGGAGGGACACAGACCCAGAGGTGGTTGGTCAGGTTCAGCTACAGCCATGATGGAGGTGTGCAACTGGACTCCAGGAAAATTGATTGTGCTTCTTCCACCAACATACAAAATGAGAGTTCGGGAACATATAAGATGACTACTGAGGAAAACCACAGGACCAGACAGTAGAGGAATTATAGCATATGCAGTTCATGATATACAAATCAGTCTAAAACATAAATATTTCTAGTCACAGGGTGATGGAAGATAGTCTTTTCTACCTATTTCCAAGTTCACTGTGGTATGGGGTTGAGAAATAAAATTTACATATATTTAGTCTATAAACATGATTTATTTATCTTTATTTTTATTTTGTGTTAGGGAAAATTTGTTTGTTTGTGATAGGGTTGTTCTGGATGGCCTAGTCTGTATAGGCTATCCTATATCCTGTATGTAGAGTAGGCTATACTTCTGCTTCACACTCCTTCCCCTAAGTACTGGGATTACAGTTATGTGCTATTCTGTACAACTCAACAAACCAAACAACTGGAAACGCAATCATAAATATGTGTTTTCCCACTTATTGTACACTTAATATACTTTATAGATTGTTTATTATATTTATCCATGACACAATGCTATATGGAAACTAAAAGCAAAAGACTCTACATATCCCTGGTAAAGTTTCACAGGAAGAAGACCATTTTAATAAATTATTCTAAGAATAATTTATTAATTCTAAGAATTATTTTCTAATGAACATGTAAGTGAAACAATGCTATCAAATATTATAGAGAAGTCAAAAAGAATCAAACATATATACTTAGCACTGGATTAGTAACGTTTGAAAGTTTATAATGTCTTTTTAATCATTTGATGTCTGAACTTAAATTGTGCCTGTCCTAGAAAGTTATGTGCTGGATTCTCATGTTGAAATAGATCTTTGCATGAATTCACAGGCATTTTCTTTAAGCATTTTAGCTGAAAACCCTAAGTTTTGTTTAAAATAAACACTCAAGTGATTCAAAGATACTTTATTTAATATCTAAACCACCAACACATATTTATTGATATCCTGTTGGCTCAATATTGTACTAAATACTGAAAAACAGCTCTGAATTTAGGACAAAATAAACTGCTAGCTGTGTAAAAATATTTTACCAGTAAAGAAGATAATAAATATTGCATTACTCTCTGCTATTTATATGTGCGTTCCACCCACTCTAGTGAATAATGAAGGGGCTGTTAAAAGTTCGGTAAAAGATAAAATACTAGTGATCCTGAACCCCAATTTAATTAGGATCAGGCAGGATTTATTATGAGTATGGAGAAAGCATCAAGAAGTTTTAAGTAGTGAAGCTCAGTGGAGATTATCTATGCAGTGTGCATATCTATTTATAACCCCAGTGGGTTCTTTGAGCTGTATTTTCTGTTGGCCAAATAACTTTCTCTTTGGGAAAAATAAGTAATTTTCCTAGGACAATACACTCATTTTTAAGTGTGGAAACTAGTTTTATGGAGGGTCAAAAGAGGCTATACATCCAGTAATTCCTAATATATCTTTGAAAGCTATGACCAGCAGTTTGAGGAGTTGCACAGCTTGTCCTGCTGGATTGGTCATCCTTGAAGATCCGTGTTTTGCCCTGTCAGGGCTCCATTAACTTGTGAAATGGCAGTGATTCCTTTTGAGGACAATGCTACTGGGTTTTATCTCACACTAAAATAAAGTGACTGGATTATATGAGGGAAGCAGTTGACTCAGTCACATAAGAGACTTCTCTAAGAGCGCATGCACAGCCGGTCTCCAGAACAAAAGTGTTACTAACTAGTAGGACACCCTGTTTTTGCATGGCTCATCCAGGCCCATGCAAAACAACACAACAGCTTTTCTAGAATTGTCTTATAGAGACCAATGTATTCCATTGAGGAGGAATTTGGATTTCAAATGCCATCTGTTTTCTTGATACCTAATTTATACCTTTTTCTCTAGAGAAAATTAGCATGAGTCAATGTACTCCAAGAGTTTACTCTGAGTATGGAAGATTCCCAGGAACTTTAGATGCAATTAATTAGACACTCAACACTCTCATTTCTAAAAGATTCTGTTGTTATGTCGAAAGTGTCTTTCAATATTTTGCTGAAAATCTGGAACAGTCAGCCCTTGAATGTTCATTACAATCACAGAATAGAACTCAGGGGATTCTTTTCGATTTTATTTTTTACTCTTTGTTTGAACTTTTAACTAACCTATTTTTTTTCACCCTACTCCCTTGCCACCACTACAGGGGTATTTATACAGCTGTTCCCCTCCCTCAGCTAGTGAATAAGGCCCTGATTATTTCAAACAACTTTTGTAATTAGCTTTCAAGAAGCAAATTATAATGTTATGTACTGTATCTATGATTACAATAAACTGTTCTATTTCATAACATTTCAATGTAAGCTTTAATTGGCAAGCTCCAGCAGTATGGATTGCAGGCTATGAATTCAGCATATACATTAACGAAGAGGAAGAAAAACAAAACAGAAGAATGTTTGACAATCAATAGGACAAATACATTGCTGTTAGCTGGATTTGGTTTTTAAAAAGGAGCTATTTGAAAAGAACAAACAAACTTGAATTGCAAGGTTGTAGTTCTCTTGGGTACGATTCTTATGGTTCAGAAGGGGTATGAAAACTGATCAAACCCAATGTTTACGGCCAATAAGCCTCACAGGTTCGACCATGCTTTTCTGTTTCTTTATTTAAGGACTCACTCCACAAATAATTTAGCAAACACTTTGCATCTCTTAAGAAGTTGTCCAGGCATCTGTCAGAAACATGTTCCCCAAAAGCAGATGGGGAGATTCATGCAGTGGAGACTGAGGAAGTGTGGTAGACTCAGCCAGAGCTGAGTAGACATGTCTGGGCAACAGAATCTTCGAGACTCTCATCCAGAGATGGGCACTAGACTCAAGCAGATCAAACAGATTCCTCTTCAAGAAATGTTCTGCTTTCTGGATGGCCAAAAATGGATATGGAGTGCTGGAGACTGGGGAGGCCAAGGAGGATGACAGCCCATAGCCCATAGATGAGTTTGGCATGGCATTAGCTCACAGAGCTTTCTACAGCAATAATGAATGATCACAGCACCTAGATAGGAAGGACCACAGGCAACAAAGCTGTCACTGTGGAGGACCAACATCAGTCGGGACCATTAGGAGACTTAGCAGAGCAGTAAACGCGGTTAAAGAAGTCCAGTTTGAGGATATGTTAAGTGCATAGGCTGAGGTTTTGGCTTTGTCTTTTTGGTGCACCTCAAATGAGGATTTAGTGAAAGTGGTTTATTTTGGAAGAGATTCGAGGATGCAACAGGAGGAAGGGTGAATGCTGGGGAAAATAGTGATGAGAATAGTAAAGATCAGGCTACTGCTTTGAACATCTGGACTGCATCTGACTCTTAGAACTTTTCACCTTTAGAAAGTATATAGAGGGCCAGTGGACAGAAAATGTTTCAAGTGTATTTATCAGTTCTTTCAACGGTGAGTCACGGCTGAAAATTAATATCTATGGTACATTCAGTTTTCCCCACAAGTTATTTACATGGCTACAACGTGGTCCCAGATAAAGACAGAAGCTCACCTGTTGGCCTTCCAGAGTGGGTACTAGACCTATGTACAGAGCACCAACAGAACCTGCTATTTGTCACCAATCTTGTTGAATAAAGTTCTATGTTCTTTGATTCAGAAAAATAAAGGTTTAATTTTAAAAGCCAATTCAATAACAGAATAAGCCATTTTGTTTTTCCCTGACACCAAATTCTGTCCAATTTAAAATACTTTGTCAAAAACGTCTTAAATTAAACAAAACTCAATAAAAGAAAAATAAAAAGCAAAGAGAATAGGAAATCTCTGAGTAACATAAAAAAGTAGTAACTCTAAGCTATGATTTGAGGTTATATTGTTTGTGTGGATAATCATATTTGACGGGTTAGAAGTGTAATATTGACCAAAGAAAATACAATGACCATTCTCAATGAGAAAACTAGTCATCAGAATAACACAACAGGTGAACAAGTTCAAGGCTCTGAGTTTGAACCCTAGTATGGCCAAGACAAAGAGAAAGAGAGAGAGGAAGACAGGGATGGAGGGAAGGATAGAAGAAGAGAGAGAAGAAGGGGGAAAGATAGGAGGTCATGGGAGGGAAAGAGGAGATTCCTACAAAGAGCAGTTCCAACTCCAGAGTTGTCTTGGAGGAAGACCTGGGATGATAGCTATGCCACAGGCCTAGGGGACATTCAGTTCATAATGAAGGAGTACATACAAAACTCCAAATAAACAGGGAAGTGGAAATAACATTTTGTACTAGAAGGATACAGCATCCTGCCAGACACATGAAAGGTACTGTGTGTTCGAACAACTTCAGCACACCTGGGTTTTGACTAGGAGTGAAATTTCCCACCATTGTTCAGGCATTCTTAAGGTATTGTCATTAGGAGCATTTTCAGATTTGGGATTTGAGGATAGGGAGTTCCTCAGAATCATATCCTTACAAAGGTAGTATGTATATAAATGTGTTCTAACACAAGGTGACACATATGAATGCTGTGAAGTAGCAAGAAGAACATCAGGGCAGAATCTTCACCCTTAAGAAACACAGTAACTTACGTCTTTGGAAAGGTATGACCAATTCAGAAAAATTAGATAACATCAAGAATTACTACAACTCAGAATTGAGATTGAATTTATGACCTAATTACTTTTGAGTTTCTTCCATTCTAAAATATATGACTTTCTGTAGTGTAGTAGCCATTTGTGGCTATGGCTTCCAATTTGTTAGTTAACCTAATTCTGTTTTCCCCCCCCCCACCAAAGGATGTTTTGTCTTTGCCTTTGCAGTCTTAACACCATTGTTTTAAATGACATGCAGGGTGACCAGATGATTTATTACAGATGACATGATCTTGTATTTAAAGAATCCCATGGACTCCACTCCCAAATTATTCAAGCTGATTCAAAATTTTGGCAAAGTAGCAGGATATAAAATTAACCCTCAAAAATCAATGGTTTTTCTGTATGACAATAATGAGAAAAGTGTGGCTGAAATTAGGAAAGCAACTCCATTTGTAATAGCCCCACAAAAAATAAAATACCTAGACATTAACTTAACCAAAGAAGTGAAGGATCTCTATGATGAAAACTTGAAAAACTTGAAAAAGGAAATCGAAACAAAACTTAGAAATTGGCCAAAACTCCCATGCTCCTGAATTGGAAACAACAACATCGTGAAAATGGCAATACTTCCCAAGGCTATCTACAAATTCAATGTGATACCTATCAATATTCCAACCTCATTCTTCAAGGAAATAGAAGAGGTAATCCAAAAATTTATATGGAACAATAAAAGACCCCGAATAGCAATAAC
>NW_012267272.1:10010890-10046008 GCF_000151885.1 Dipodomys ordii | reverse complement strand
CAAGACCACACTAAAGCTACCAGCACAACTATAAACATATTGCTGCATTATTTACCATAGCTAAGATATGGAACCAACCCAGATGCCCCTCAGTAAATGAATGGATCAAGAAAATGTGGTCTATATACACAATGGAATTCTATGCCTCCATCAGAAAGAATGACATTGCCCCATTTGTTAGGAAATGGAAAAACTTAGAAAAAATTTTATTAAGTGGAGTAAGCCAGGCCCAAAGAAACATAGGTCCCATGGTTTCCCTTATTTTCAATTACTAGTATATATCTGAGACAAGCAGAAACAGTCAGGAAAGTTGATGTTAGGCGAAATGAACCCCAAGAGAAGGACTCAAATGTTTTTTTTCTTTCTTGCAATTGTTTCTAACACATTTATAAGATGATTTCTTTGTTGTTTTGTATGTCCCTCCCCCTGTTTTCACTGTATTTAATGTTGGTATAATTTATGGAGGGGAAGAGAAAAAAGCAATTGTTTAAATAAGTATACAGGTGGACCCATTGCAACAGTGAGATGCATTGAAAAACGAACTTTACAACTTTGGCTCGGGGGAGGGGAAGTGGGGAGTGGGAGGGGGAATGAGAAGGGATGGGAAGGGGAAACAAAGGAGGAGGCAACAAGGCTTGATAAGAAATGTACTCATTACCTTGCCCATATAATTGTAACCCCTCTGTATGGTATTTTCACAATGAAAAAAGAAAGAAAGAGCAAAAGAGAGAGGGGGGGGAAGGAAGGAAGGAAGGAGGGAAGGAAGGTAGGAAGGAAAGAAAGAAAGAGTAGCATATAAGGTGAGGATTGATTTTAGTTATAACTAACTTTGAAAGCCATTTATATTGTCAATACAGCTCAGTATTATTCTTCAAAATATATTCCTTGAGATGTTCTTATGCATATGAAGGCTGAAGAAATATCAAATTTCCTATGAGAAACAAGTGAAGGTGCAGTGAGCATGTACATATCTGACCATTCAAACCTTTCCACTACAGATGACTTGAATGCCTAAAATCATTCGACATCTATTCTTGTCAAAGTAACTATGCAATCAGGAGGCTAAAATGAGAAAGGTGGCAATACTCAGCTTGCCTACAAAAAGTGCCAAATTTGATCTCAAAATTAAATAATCACAATGTACGCAGTTTGAGTATATGATGTGATTTCACTCTGAATTAAAATAACCTGATTCTGAATATGCAGATTAAAATTTCTAAAATATGTAGGACATAGAGACTTAATTTTATAGTATATAATTTATACTATAAATGGTAGAACACATCTGAACCTGGAAGACAATCAGAACTGTGGTTGAAAGCTAGCCTGGACAATAAGTTATTGAGACCCTATTTCATTCAACATACATGGTTGTCATACAGGTGGTCCCAGATGCATGGGAAAGCTTGCCTGCTAGCCAGAACATAAGATCCTGCCTCAAAAACAAAGTGCCTAAGGAGTACAAGGTAGCTCATACCTGTAATCCTAGCTACTCAAGAAGCTGAGATCTCAGGATCATAATCCAAAGCAAATTTGAGCAGGAAAGTCTGTGATACTCATCTCTCTATTTAATCTGAAAAAAGCCAGAATGGAGTTGTGGTTCAGTAGTAAAGTGCAGGCTTTGAGCTTAAATGCTAAGAGACAGAAGCCAAGCCCTGAGTTCAAGTCCCACTGCAAGCACAAATAAAGTATAAACCCTGGGTTCAAACTTCAATAATGCACTCTCCCTCATAAAACAAGAAAAAAAAACTTACATTTGGTGAACTAACTGCAAATTCTGAATGTACAAGAATTTAACATGAATTAAATTTACTATGAGAGAGATACCATGTGTATAGTATATTTATATTGAAACAAGATGGATTACCTATTAAGAATAAACTTGAATTACAACTAATTTTAAAGTATTCTTATGTAAGTGAAAAGTTTTAATTATAAAACAGCATTAAAAGTTACCACTTTGAAAAAACTTTAATAGCAGTTAGCTGACAATATACTTTTAAAAGACTTAATATATTGCAGTTTTTCACTATTCAAGCTAACTCATATATTGCCCCTCCTATCATTGTGATGTAACTAAGATATTGATATTTTTGCCTATCACATTCTAGATTGCTAATTAAGAATATTAGGCAAATGAAATTCAAAATAAACTGAAATGAAGAAAGAAATTCAAAATAAAGCAGAAACAGCAAAGCTGAAATATAAAAATAGTTAACCTGCGAACCAAATAAATGAAGAATTGTAACGTAATTTTTTAAGACTCATTTTAAATGATAGATCACCCATGATTATTGCTGACGTGGGCTGAATTCTACAAAATATTTTTAAAATAGCAGAGAACATTCAAGCTACCAACACAGAATGTAAAACTCAGTAAATGCAGTAAATGCAGACAGAGTGGAATGCGGAACATAGAGATAAGGCATTAGAATAAATTATCTATTCTGTCTGTTATTTATCTTTACTTGGTGCTTTTAAATTAATTGTACCGAGCTAATGGAAACATGAAATTAGCATTATAAAGAGAACTTGAGACCTAAAGTGAGTAAATATTTATTGAGTGCCTCCCATTTAATGATAGCAGACAAAGTGCTATACAGAGGGAGTAGCTCAATGCCTGCAAAGCAATAATTTTAGAGGTTTTAAAGAGAGCATTCCAGTACAGTCCATGGGGGGAGAGTTCCTTAATTCTTAAAAAAGTACATTTATGTGTGTGCATGTGTGTGTGTGTATATATATATGTGTGTGTGTGCATATATGCCATCTTCCTCCCCAAATCAGCTTAAAATTGCCAATTTTTGAGAGTTCTCTAAAAAAAATGCCAGTAGTACTGCAGTACTGGATTTGAGAAAATCAAACACTTCTGTCTTTGGCAATTAGAGAAGTCTTTAAGGAGTCAGGATTATGTGAATCTTATTTCAAATGACAAATAGAACTTCAGTGTAGGGGTGTGGTAAGATTAGCATAGTTCAGATTATAGAAAAAGTAGCGTGGGTAAATGACTAGAGATCTGCAAGCCCAGAAAGCATATGGATAGTGTGAACACATCTCCCTTTTGCTGACAGTGATTCATTAAATTCTTAGTTGGTTAGGAAGGGGTAGAAATGGGACATTCATTGCCCTCTCTGCCTCCCTTCTTTTTTCCCTCTTTCCCTTCCTTCCTTCCCTTTCATAGATTTTCTGTAAAGGAAATGATGATGTGTAGTATATTAAAAGTGGATTTAAAAACCATACAGGGACTGGAAATGTGGCTTAGTGGTAGAGTGTTTGCCTAGCATGCATGAAGTCCTGGATTCAATTCCTCAGTACCACATAAACAGAAAAGGCCAGAAGTGGTGTTGTAGCTCAAGTGGTAGAACACTAGCCTTAAGCACAGAGAGGCTCAGGGACAGTGCCCAGGCCCTGAGTTCAAGCCCCAAGACTGGCAAAACAAAAAACAAAACAAAACAAACAAACAAACAGAAAAGCCAGGCAGACCGGGATCAATGTAGGAGAAAGCTGCCTACTACTTACAGACCTCCAGGTTTTCTTGTAAAATCATACTAACAGTTGGCTGCTACACCATTTAAGTGAGACAGTTTATATAGAGCCTCTACTCATGGTACAGATATAATTTTTTTCATCAGAAAGACAGAAGTTAGTGACTATTTTCTTGAGTGCAGATTTCTACTTAAAAACATTTGGCAAGTGTTGATTTACAAGGAAGAGAGGGTACAAATCCCACCAGGTCAGAGAACTCTAGTATTTTTTTGTACACCTATACTTGCCCAAATAGAGTTGCTTATTGAAAGGCTCTGGACTTAGGCTCTGTGAATCTTCTGAATTTCATCACTGTCTGTGTGACACTTGCAAAGTAATAACCATTTCTGTGCCATGAGGTTTTTTCATATGTGAAATAAAATTAAATGCCTCCTATAAGTGAGTCTTTGTTCAATAAAACTTTATTCATAAAAAACAAGCAGTGGGCCAGGCTTGCCTTCCAATACACAGCATAAGACTTTGGTGAACCCTATTCTAACAACAAGAACAACAACAACAACAAAAAAAAACATTAGCTGGATGATATTTAGAAAACCATTTCGCCAAGTTCTAAGTCTCACTTCTCCTTTCTGCTCTATCAGGCCAGAAGTATAGCACAATTGTGAAGACAGAGTTAAATGGTGTGTGCAGAAAGGCTTTGTAAATTCAAAGTACGGACTTCAGATTTTATGGTATAAAGTCTACTATTTGTAAGTTATTTTAATAGAAGGTGGACAAGGTCCATTACTATGGGGGATCTATTGATCCCAGGGTCCACTGCCTTAGGATCTCATACTTCACTGATGCTTGAAACAGTTCCTCCCCCAAATATGTAGAAATCTATGACCAGTCTCAAAGGCTTCTAAGAGAGCTGGGGATGCATTTTCCTGTAGAAAGGTAGCTTAATTTCCTAGCAAGTGCAAGGCTCTGGCTTTGACTCCAAACACCACCCAGTTTTCCCAAGAATTTTTATTACTTTTGACCTCTGAGAGCAAGTTGGTTTTCTTTCTTCTTTCTTTGTATCCTCTAGGGCATTCTATTCTAGGAATAATCAGGTAAAGGCAGAAGTCATTGACATATGATTACTGATACATGGTGAAAAAATCCAGAAATGGGAAATGTTTTTCCATTACACTTACTTGTATAGAGACTTGGCTTCCTCATTCAGCAAAAGGTTCACGGAGCATGCTGTGCATGTGAAGCAATGGACACTCTGGAGTCCGCTGGCAGATTGAGGTGGATCCTCAAAGAAAATCTTGTGAGATGTATAAGACCTAGTCTCTGGTCTGTGTAGACAGGCCCATCATATTGATGTGAGTTGTTGTAGAAGATGAAACTCTCACACCTGTCATGGTTCAGCAAACAAGCAACCATTGAGCCGCACATTTAAAGATTTGATTAAGTTGAAAATTAATGCATGCACAAAGGCAGAGTCATGAGAGGATAATGTTTCACAAACTGTGCTTGTCTGAATGACAGCTTGTAAATATTTCCATGTCTACCTACGATGCTTCACTGTTTAGCCCACAATTTTCTGTAAATCAGTTCATATTTTAAACCTATGTAAACTTATTCATGAGGAAAATTTCAGTTCAGTTCTATTGGTTATAATATCTTTTCTGATCAAAAGTCAAAATAAGTTGGTGCTGGTGGCTCACACCTTAATCCTAGCTATGCAGGAGGCTGAGATCTGAGGATCATGGTCCAAAGGCAGTCTGTGCAAGGCAGTCTGTAAGACTCTTATCTCTAATTAACCACCAGAAAACCAGGGTTCAAGTGGTAGAGTACTAGCCTAGAGAAAAAGAGCTCAGGGACAAAGTCTAGACCCAGAGTTCAATCAAGCCTCACAACTGACCCCCCAAAAAAATCAAAATAAATTTATAACTCTGTAAGTTAAGAATAATGAGTAAACCATGTTAGTTCTTATGCTATTGAAAATAAGTTCCGGGAAGATGGCAGAGGAGAAGCTGGAGGCTAAACAAGCTCTCTCATAGAAAGCAGTTTTAGTGCTCCAGTGAACAGTCCTAAGCCAGAGAATCACACCAACTGTGCCATCACAGTACAGAGAGTTAGGCCAGAGAGGGAAAACCCAGGCAAGGACAGATCTGAGCACTTGCCTGCAGCCTCGGCTGTGACGTTGGTAGCCACCATACCTGCAACCCAGAGAGTCCAGGACAAAGGCACCAGAAGTAGCAGGTGAGCGGATTCTACTCAACACCAGCAAGAACTAACAAGGCGCAGACATCTTCATCCTGCAGTTTGCAGACCAGAGATGACCCAGAAACCAAGACTCGGGCGTGAGTAGAACCCTAACATCCTCACTCCTTCTCAGGGAGCAGGGGAGGGAAAGCCACCCCTCCACCACCACCCCCCACACTACCAGAGATCTCCATCTTTGATACTGACAAAGGCCTGGCTGAGCAGCTAGCTCCAACTCAGGCCTTGGAAGAAAACAAGAGTCATTTAGCTTGTCACAGGAATCTAACCTGACCTGTCAGGCTCAGCTCCACCCAGGGAAAAGTCACCCACCCCAGGCCAAGTGAGCTCTGCCAGCCCCAGGAGTGCTTCCAAACTAGAGGAAACAGCCATCTCCCTCTTTTGTGATACTCAAAGCAGATCTCCCTCCCACTGAACTAACCTGTGAGGAGGATCACAAAATCCTGGGTAAAGCAGAGCATTTTTCTGCCTGCTCAAACAAACTGACTTAAGAAACCAACCAAGCCACAGGAAAATCAAACACCACAAGCAGACCAGAGATTCCAACAAGAGACTGATTACAGACATAAGGGAGATACAGGATCTTCCCATTCCCCCCCCCCCCAAAAAAAAAACGAAAGAACTCTTTTTTTGTACCTTTTATAAAAAAAAATTAAACTTTTTTAATTTTTAACTTTAAAAAAAATTGTTTTCTATTAACTTTTTTTCTTCCTCTTATAATGTTTATTTTAGGGTTATATATGTGTGTGTGCTTTATTTTTTCTTTTTTTAAATTTTTATTTATTTATTTATTAGCTCTATGGACCTTTTGATCCTTTTTTTCTTTCTTTCTCATTCTTTTCACTTTTTCTTCTCTTTCATTCTTCTTTGGGTGACTTAATTGTTGTTTTGCTCATCCTCAGATATACCCGTAGTAGATTATTAGACCTTATTCCCCATTGTGTACACACTTAATCCAGAAATTTATTATTCAATTCAAAACCTCTTAGACTTAAATTCCTTAATAGCAGTACTACCTCTTTATACCTATATAATATTTTAAGCAATTTTATTTTTACATTTTACATTTTATTTTTTCACATCTCCTTTCTATCCCTCCCCTTCTCTTATCCTATCCCCATTCTTCCCTGAATATTGCTTTTAAATTTGCATAATTTATAAGTGTTTCACGTTTTAATTTTTGTTTTTCTATTTTTTTCTTGACTCTTTTTTTTCTTTCTCTTTGTTCTTTTTTTCTCTCTCTCTACTATTATTTTATCCAACCTATTTCCCACTTTGAGATTAGGACTTAGTTAAGTTAACTCTCCCTCTACTTTTCCAAATCCCTCTATTCTTATTTTTACCCACATCTCTCCCTATACCTAATAATTTCTGGTTTGCCAAATTCTTCTTTGCAGTTCATAGCCCATTAATACACAGTTGTTTGATGTTGAATAGATATATCTGTTGAACTAGATTGTATCTTCAGACTTTTGACTGTGCAACTACAGACTTTGGTTGATGCTTGCCTTAAGATAGCATTCTAGCACAAAACTGGTGTTACTTTCATTCCAAATAAGCAGAACAAGCCTGAAAAACACAAGAAAAATGGCAAGTCCTGGTATCTCAACTCCCACTCATAATCAGGGGACAGAACAGATAATGAATAATCCAGAGTAGAGTACCCAAAAATCTCTACAAACACTCCTGGTAAACATGGTAAATGAAAAGATTGAAAACCTGCAAAGGACTCTGTGTGAGCATGATAGGGAGAGAGAGGAGGCAAACCAAAGGCCAATACAGGAATTTCATGAGTGTGAGGAAGTTACTCAAAAATTGATACAGGATTTGTGTGAGCAGCTTGGGAACACTCAAAGAGAAATAAAGGAATGGCATGAGCAAGCTGAGATCCGTCAAAAAGATAGACAGGAATTGCAAGAGCTGGCCAAGAACAAACAAAGAGAAAGTCAGGAATGGCCTGACCAGGCTGAGAACACTCAAAGAGAACTACAGGAATTGCATGGAACGTGAGGAAGCTAATCAAAGAGTAATACAGGAATTGAGAGAGCAGGATGAGAATAGACAAATATCACTAAAGGTATTCATGGAATCCATAACAGAGAGCTGAAAGAAGTCGAGGAGTCCACAAAGGGAATGCTGAATGGAACCCAACAGAAGGAATGGGAGTCCAAGGAAACCATAAGCAATCAACTAACTGATTTGATAATAAACAATGAACCCCAAATTAAAGAAGAAAAGAAGTTCATACAAGATTTAAAACAAAGCTCCAATAAAAAATTTGAAGCCATCAAAGCCGACCAACTAGAAGGATAAGAAATAAAAAAACAAAGTAGAAAGTTTTGATAGTAGGTTAGATCATGCAGAAGATCGAATCTCGGGGACTGAAGACAGCCTAGATATTATAGGGAAAGAACATACAACCATACAAGACAAATCCAAGAAATATGATAGATCTATTCAACACTTGGAAGACACCATCAGAAGGCCTAATCTGAGGATAATGGATGTAGAGGAACACCTAGAGACAGAAGTTAATGGTCTAGGGAATTTGTTTAATAGGATCCTAGCAGAGAACTTCCCAAACATGCAAAAAGATAGGCCTATTCAGATACAAGAAGCTTTTAGAACTCCAAATAGACCAGACCAGAACAGGACATTCCACTGTCACATTATAATCTGCACAAGATCAATTCAGACCAAGAAAAAGATCCTTAAAGCTGTCAAGGAGAAAAGATCAATCACCTCTAAAGGGAAACCAATTAGAATCACCTCAGATTTTTCAGCAGAGACAATCAAAGCAAGAAGAGCCTGGAATGATGTATGCCATGCCCTAAACACAAACAACTATCAACCAAGAATACTGTACCCAGCTAAACTTTCTTTCATAACTGAAGGTCAAATAAAAACCTTCCATAGCAAAGAAAAATTGAAACAATTTATGTCCACCAAACCAGTCCTACAAAAGATTCTTAAAGATGTCCTACACATAGAAAACCAACAAGACCACAATGAAGGCCAAGAAATCACACCCAAACTGATAATCCAAGACCATAGGAAGAACTCAGTTGTCCGTAGCCCACAAAAAGGTGGATAAAATGGCAGGAACTCCCAAATAGCTCTCAGTCCTGTCTCTCAACATTAACGGACTTAACTCTCCAATTAAGCAACACAGACTGTCTAGTTGGATTAAAAAGCAAGATCCTTCGATCTGCCACCTTCAGGAGTCACATCTTGCCCATAAAAACAAACACATTTTCAATGTAAAAGGCTGGAACAAAATCTACCAAGCAAACGGCCCCCATAAACAGGCGGGAGTTGCAATACTAATAACAGATAAAATAGACTTCAAATTAAAATTCGTGAGAAGAGATAAAGAAGGTCGCCACATACTAATTAAGGGAGCTCTCCTTCAGGAGGATATTACAATTCTAAATATCTATTTGCCAAACAACAGAGCACCCAAATTTATCCAAGAAACACTACTTTTCCTCAAATCCCACATAGATCCAAAGACATTAATTGTTCAGGACTTTAACACACTACTTTCCCCACTAGGTAGATCAACTAGGCAAAAACTCAACAGAGAACCCGAAGATCAAACAACTGCATAGAACAACTAGATTTAACAGACATCTATCGAATATTTCACCCAGCAGCATCAGAATACACATTTTTCTCAGCAGCACATGGAACATTTTCTAAAATAGACCACATTTTAGGTCACAAAGCAAACTTGTCCAAACTCAGAAACATTGAAGTTATACCTTGCATTCTCTCAGACCACAAGGGAATAAAATTAGAACTCAACACCAAAAGCCATCAAGGAAAGTCCTATAACACATGGAGGCTGAAAAACATACTGCTGAATCACAAGTGGGTCATGGAAGAGATTAGAAAGGAAATTCAAATGTTCATGATAGTCAACAAAAATGAATACACAAACTACCAGCTACTCTGGGACACAGCAAAGGCAGTACTCAGAGACAAGTTTATAGCTCTAAGTACCTACATCAACAAATTGGAGAGATCTGAAACCAACAATTTAATGAGACATGTGAACCTCCTTGAAAAAGAGCAGCAAGATAAACCCCAATCCAGTAGATGGAAAGAAATAATTAAAATTATATCAGAATTTTTTTGTTGTGAAAATACTGTACAGAGGGGTTAAATTACATGGGCAAGATAATGAATACATTTCTTATCAAGCATTGTAGCCTCCTCTTTTGTTTCACCTTCCCATCCCTTCCCATCCTCCCCCAACACTCCCCACTCAATCCTCCCCTCCCCCCGACCAAATTTGTAAAGTTCGTTTTTGACATAATGACTTGTACATCTCATTGTTGCAATGGGTCCACCTATATCCCTATTTAAACAAATTAAATCAGAATTAAATGAATTAGAATCCAAAAAAAAACTATAGAAAGAATCAACAAAACAAAAAGTTGGTTCTTCAAAAAAAGTAACAAAATTAACAGACCCTTAGCAAATCTTATCAGAAAAAGAGGAGAACACACCCAAATAAATAAACTCAGAGATGAGAATGGAAACATCACAACAGAAACAACCAAGATTCAGAACATTATAAGGGAATACTTCTCAAAACTTTATGCTAATAAGTTTGAGAACTTGGCAGAAATGGACATTTTCCTAGCAAATACTGACATGCCAAAACTAAACCAAGATGAGTTAAACCATCTTAATAGGCCCATATCAAGCATTGAAATAGAAACAGCAATAAGAGACCTCCCAGCTAAGAAAAGTCCAGGACCAGATGGTTTTACAGCGGAATTCTACAAGGCCTTCAAAGCAGAGCTCACACCAATAATCCTCCAACTCTTCAATGAAATTGAAAGAGAAAGTTCATTACCAACTCATTCTACAAAGCCATCATAACCCTCATCCCAAAACCAGGCGGGGACTCATCAAAGAAAGAGAACTATAGACCCATTTCTTTGATGAACATTGATGCAAAACTTCTCAACAAAATTTTGGCCAATCGACTTCAACAATTCATCCAAAAAATCATACACCACGATCAAACAGGATTCATTTCAGGGATGCAAAGCTGGTTCAATATACGCAAATCAATTAATATTATTCATCACATCAACAGGAGCAAGAATAAGAACCACATGGTTATCTCAATAGATGCAGAAAAAGCATTCGACAAGATCCAACACCCCTTTATGATGAAGGTTTTGGAAAAATTAGGAATCCATGGAACATTCCTCAATACAATAAAGGCTGTATATGACAAACCTACAGCCAGCATTATACTTAATGGTGGAAAACTAAAGCCATTTCCTCTTAACTCAGGAACAAGACAAGGATGTCCACTCTCGCCACTCCTTTTCAATCTAGTATTAGAATGCCTAGCTACAGCAATAAGACAAGATGCAAACATAAAGGGGATCCAAATAGGGAAAGAAGAAATAAAACTCTCCCTCTTTGCAGATGACATGATCTTGTATTTAAAGAATCCCATAGACTCCACTCCCAAATTACTCAAGCTGATTCAAAACTTTGGCAAAGTAGCAGGGTATAAAATTAACCCCCCAAAATCAATGGCTTTTCTGTAGGCCAACAATGAGAAAAGTGTGGCTGAAATGAGGAAAGCAACTCCATTCATAATAGCCTCACAAAAAATAAAATACCTAGGAATTAACTTAACCAAAGAAGTGAAAGATCTCTATGATGAAAACTTGAAAAACTTGAAAAAGGAAATCAAAATAGAACTTAGAAATTGGCAAAAAAAACTCCTATGCTCCTGGATTGGAAAGATCAACATCGTGAAAATGGCAATACTTACCAAGGCTATCTACAAATTCAATTCTGTACCTATCAATATTCCTCATTCTTCAAGTAAATAGAAGAGGCAATCCAAAAATTTATATGGAACAATAAAAGACCCAAACAGCAAAAGCTATCCTCAACAGAAAGAACAGTGCTGGAGGAATATAAATACCAAATTTCAATCTCTACTACTAAGCTATAGTAATTAAAACAGCATGGTACTGGCACAAGAACAGACCTCAGAACCAATGGAATAGAATTGAAAACCCAGAAATGAACCTACAGACCTATAGCCACCTAAACTTCAATAAGGGAGCTAAAATAATAGAATGGAAGAAAGACAGCCTCTTCAGTAAATGGTGCTGGCAAAATTGGTTAATTTCTTGTAGAAAACTAAAGCTGGATCCTTATATATCACCCTGTACCAGAATCAACTCCAAGTGGATCAAAGACCTCGGAGTCAAAGCAGACACTCTGAAAACATTACAGGATGGAATAAAAGAAACCCTAGGTCTCCTTGGCACAGGCAAAAATTTTCTTAATACAGACCCAGAAACAACAAAGCAAAGAAAATTTGGACAAATGGGATTGCATGAAATTGCAGAGCTTCTGCATGGCAAAGGACATAGCTTGAAAGATCAATAGAAAGCCCACGGATTGGGAGAAGATCTTCACTAGCCATACAACGGACAAGGATCTCATATCTAAAATATACTTGGAACTCAAAAAATTAAATCCCCCAACAACAAATCTTCAAAGAAACAACTGCCCAATAAATAAGTGGACTAAAGACTTAAAGAGAAACTTCTCTGAAGAGGAAAGTAGGATGGCCAATAGACACATGAAGAAATGCTCAACCTCCTTATCCATAAAAGAAACGCAAATCAAAACAACATTGAGATACCACCTTACCCCAGTTCAAATGGCTGTAATCAAGAATTCTAATAACAACAGATGCTGGAGGGGATGTGGACAGAAGGGAACCTCACAGCATTGTTGGTGGGAGTGTAAACTTATTCAACCACTTTGGAAAGCAGTATGGAAGTTCCTCAAAAGACTCCACATAGAGCTGCCCTATGACCCAGCAATCCCACATTTGGGCATTTACCTGAATGATCACAAACAAGACCACACTAAAGCTACCAGCACAACTATGTTTATTGCAGCATTATTTACCATAGCCAAGATATGGAACCAACCCAGATGGCCCTCAGTAGATGAATGCATCAAGAAAATGTGGTCTATATACACAATGGAATTCTATGCCTCCATCAGAAAGAATGACATTGCCTGATTTGTTAGGAAATGGAAAGACTTGGAAAAAATTTATATTAAGTGAAGTAAGCCAGGCCCAAAGAAACATAGGTCCCATGGTTTCCCTTATTTGCAATAACTAGTATATGTCTGAGTCAAGCAGAAAAGATCAGATAAGTTGATGTTAGGGAAATGAACCCAAAGATATGTATTCCAATGTATTTTTTCTTCCATGTGATTGTTTCTAACACATTTATAAGATGAGTTCTATGTTGCTTTGTATGTCCTTCCTCCACAGTGTAACCCCTGCTTTCACTGTATTTGATGTTGGTATAATTTGTGGAGGGGAAGGGATAAAACAAATTGTTTTAATAGGAATACAGGTGGACCTATTGCAACAATGTGATGTACAAGTTGTTATGTCGAAAATGAACTTTACAACTTTGGTGGGGTGGGGAAGGAATATTGGGGGGAGGAGAATTGGGTGGGGGGATGGATGGAGGATGGGAAAGGATGGGAAGGGGAAACAAAGGAAGAGGCTACAATGCTTGATAAGAGATGTACTCATTATCTTGCCCATGTAATTGTAATCACTCTCTACAGTATTTTCACAATAAAAAAAAATTTCTTTGACCAGTGGTGGCATGCAGTTCATAGTTGAGATGAGTGTTTGGAAGAGTAGTAAAAATTCAAGCAGAGATTTAAAACCACCTAATAGAATGCCAGAATGTTCAGTCTAGAAGTAACCTAAGAAGCCATGTAATTTAATTGCCATTGTATACTAAGGTCCAGGGAGACTGCGTTTCTCCCAAGTTGGCAAAGATAAATCTGGAATTGGAAATTTCCTCCTTCTAATTTCATGTTCTTTTCTGCACCTTACAGGAGTAGATTTCACTTTCAATACTTAATGACTCTGATAAACAAATTCATAGATCTCCAATTTTAGCCTGAGTCTTCTAGAAACTTGTGGGACAAATAATGATTCAATATGCTCTGTTCTTTGGAAGTGACATTAAGAACTTCAAATGACAATAATGAAGTTCCTACTTTCACTTGATACCATCATTAGCCTACTTTCCAATAACATTCCTTTCAAACAGATCATGGTATTTCTAAATAAGCTTGCTATTTCAGAACAGTATGTGTTTATTCCTATCACCAAAATATCAACAAACAAATAAACAAAAAGGACAGTTTTCCCCTCCCTAAATAAACAGACACCACTAACTTAGTCCTGTTTTAGTTCTGATATGCTGTTTTCATCTTCTGCCATTTTGGAATAGCTATAAAAGTTAGTCAGTTTCACTCACTGTGAGGCCTTCCTTTTTCTGTTCAGTTCAGGTAGGGGCTTTCTTTTTCTTCAGGGAACACAGACCATCATGCCTTGACATCTTCTGATCTAGGATGATTTATTTCCTATGGTCAAGCTCACTGTTACATAGCTTCAAGTTGGCCACACTCCAGAATCAACCAAAATATGCCACTTATAAAATATATAATCTTACGCTCTGCAATCACCCTGAACTCTGATTTTGCAATGTGCCATAAGGAAAGTAATGCGTCCCACAAGAAATGTGTACTTAGCACATGATTCTGTGCCTTTTACAGGGAGTTTCTCTTTTAATTCCCAAACTGACCTTATGAAGTATATAGAATAATGTTCCCCATTACACATGAGAGATCTGAGCTAGGGTAGGGGAGGTGAGTATTGTGCCAGAATTACACAGAATCCTGAGGTAGAGGCAAGGACCTCCTTTGGATTCTAAGGTACCACATTACAGGGATTTTAAAAAAAAAACACCCTTTGACAGATAGTAAACCATATGGCATATCATATGCACTCTGAGTCCCAAGATTTCTCGGTGAAGGATGACCAGTCTAATGGAACACTGATTTTAAAAATTGTTTTAAAAATGCATCAACAATAGCTATTCTCTAGGCAGAGCCAGAAACCGGCAAAGCAGATCAGCAGAATTGTTCCACCAAGCAGATGTGGCCCCCACAGGCTGAGCTTTAATGAGCTTTCTCTACCATGTTATTTCATTAACCACCAGATACATTATGCAAAAAAGTTCACTTTCCCTTCTGAAATCCCGGAATTACAGCAGTTTCCAGTTCATTATCAAGCAGAAAGGCTCTCCACCTTCACCTCTCCCACTGGCTTTTAGAAAGCATGCAATGAGAATGTGTGTGTCCAAGTCACAGGTCAACTCCTGAGAAGAATCTGAAGCCACTGAAATGATGAAATCTACCTAACTAAGCCACACCCCCAGGCTTCATGTCTAGAGATTTAGACTCCTGTGTATTCAAGGAAGGCTCCCTTAACCTTGAGGCTGATGACTACCCAGGTATGGGAATCAGTGCTTCAAGCATTGAGCTCAGAGATCCTGGAGGAAATGTCTGCTCCCTTTGCTTCCTGCCTCATTCCCATAAAGAACAGGGAGCTCAGCTGACATTCTTCTTCTCCACCTGTTCTTTTTTGTATTTTGACATCTGTCCAAATGCTAACCTGTATGTTCTCCATTTAGATCCTTCCTGATATAAAATCACAAGTTGATTTCTCTGCAGACATTTCATTACCATGTACTATTTGCCTTTCAAATAGATTTTTCTGAACTTTTTCTGTCAATTCTCCATGTTAATTTCCATAGAAACATCCCAAATTCTCATTTTCTGACCATTCACCTAAACCTTTAGCGTTGCCTACTTTGTTCCCCTAGCTTTCTTATTCCCTTCTGACTCCACACTGACTGCCCACTGGACTCCAGCAGAAAGAATAAGGATGACCAAGAAAAGAAAGTTATAATTAGTATGTCTAGGATAATCCTAGCAGATGAGCAGAATAGCTCAATAGCTACGTACATGTGACCATATAAGATGATGCTACACGAAATGAACTCCAAGACATGGAAATAAGAGGTTTTTCTTTGTTGTTGTTATTGTTGTTAATGTAGGATGTGATTTCTTTTTTCTTTTGTGTTTTTCTTTCTTTTTCCTATGGTTTATATCTGCTGTCATTGTCTTTGATTTTGGTACCCTGGGTATTGTATATATGTTTATATAGATATACATATGCATATCTATATATACATATGTATATATTTTTAGGGAAGGAAAAGGGAACAACAAAATGGTGAGACAAAGGACAAGGGAGAAACCTATGCAACAGTGATGGTCACATGACAATATGTTGGAAATGAGCTGTACAACTTGCGGGGGGGTGGTTGTAGGGGAGGAAAAGTGGGAGAAAAATGACAAGAATAACAAGAAAACAACAAGAAAATAACCACTTTATGACTATACATCGCCTTAACAAAATTTTTTTAAAATAAAAATAAAAAGACACTGAACAAAATTTTTAAAAGTTGCCTAGTTATCGAATTCTCTTCTACTTTCTCCCCTACCCCTTGTTCAGCTTTCCCAACTGTAAGTAAATAAATAGAACATAATAGTGGGAAGCTTTTGTAAGATCAAAAATGGAGAGAGGACCAGAGGACAGGTCAAAAAAAGCCATTATCAAAAGATTGATGCCTGGTATTTTAAGACTAGAGAAAGACAGAAAAATAGATGGAGAGAGCGAAGGAGGCAGATATTGACCTGGATTAAGAGTAGCTAAGAGGTTTGGGCCAGGCTGTCAGAAAGCATGAACTCATGACCTCAAAAAAGTGTGATTATTTGTTGTGCTACACTAGAAGTAATTTTAGATTAAGTGTTTGAAGTAAAATTCCTCATTTTGAAATAAGCAGGGAGCTGAATCTCTTCACACTGATGGAGTAGGTGGTAAGAAAATAGAGTTGTTAAGCTGGTCAGGTGAGTGTTTTCTTCCTTCTCAAAGGAACGACTAGGTAAGAAGCTATTCCCCTTGACTTCAAAATTACATTGTTGGCCCAATTCTGTAACTGTCTACTTTGGGATGTTTATCAGTTCATATATGCTTCAAGCCAAGTAAAATTATTTAGGTGGCTTGCTCTTGGGGTTTCTGCACTGTGAGTATCAGAAGCTGGCATGTTATTCCACCTGGGCACCTTACCCCATGGACAAGACACAGAACCCCGACCAGAGGAGTCCCATGTAGAAGGACGACGGCATCATTTCTTTTGTAAAATGCTACAAAACCACCTCATGGCTACACCTAAACGCTTTCACATAAAACCATGGGGAGGTGGCACGTGGATCACTTTCTACCTTGGTGGCTAACTTTTACTCAATTTCCATTTACATGTCAGGTTAGTTTCCACAGTAAAGTATTTTCTAACCCTTTCCAGGCATTGGATCTGGTTTTCTCATTAATGCCATAACCATTTCGGCACACTGTACAATATTCACCAAGTACAATGTTCACAATGGTGTCTTTTGGATTAATCTGCCTCTCAATTACATTTGGAGCTTCTTCCAGAAGGGTAATTTTATTCCTCTCACTTACAGCAGTGTAGTGACAGAGAAGAAACTTCTAGATATACAGTTGTACACCCAGTGAAAATGACAGTTCCAAATATTATAAAGATACACAGGTCCAAGATCCTAACCAGCACTCCTCCAATTTAAGATTCTAGCTCTGAGATTGACTAGGCAGAAACCCAGTTGCAAGATAAAGATACAGAAGATTTGCCAGCAGGGCTCATCAGTATGTTAACTTTCTACTTCATAAGGGTGAAGAGCTCTGACTTTAAAGTCAGACAGCCTGGAATTTACCAACTAATAAGGTTTTCATAAGCCACTACCTCTCCAAGATTATCTGTGAGCAGAGATAACTCTCACTTGTCTGGTTTGGCATAAAAAATAAGAAGTAAGTACAGTCATTTGAACTCATATTCAATAAAGTACTACCATGATCATTGTTATTATTTATGTAATTATCCTCCAGCAGGAGTTGCAAACTAAGGAAATACATTCCTTGGAAAAGTCAGTCACTAGAAATGTCAACAAATAAGATCTGTCACTAAACATGCATTATAAAATCAGCAACGCTTGTAGAAACTCAGAAGTGGAGACAAAGTATAGAGACAAGGTTATCTGTGCGCAGGATGTCCAATGGTCTTGTGTGTGTGTGTGTGTGTGTGTGTGTGTGCATGCATGTGTCATATGTAAAAGGAGAGTGAGATGGGGGAGGTGATCTGTTCATTTCATCCTGTACCCTATGAAATAAAAGCAATGACTTTCTGCATGTTGTGTGCTGAACTGTTGGAGATAGGGTCTATGAGGAGGTAGTGAAGGGTAAATGAAGTCTCAAGTATGTTCTCTTAATCCAGTAGGACTGGTGTCCTTATAACAAGAGAAAAAGCACAAAAGTAATTCACCAAGAAGGGTATGACAGAGGGCACAGCATGAAGCCAACTACAAGCCAAAAATGGATGTTGCCTTAAATCCACCCAGCCACCACTATGATCTTGAATCTCAGCCTCCAGAATCACAATAATAATAATAATTTCTGGTGTTTAAGCCACTCATTCTGTAGTGTCTTGTTAGGTCAGCTCTAGCAGAGTAATACATTGCATGAATAGGAGGTCTGTTTCCTACAGTTTCTCCCTCTCTGGAAACAGAGATTTGGGGACCACACATATGACCCATCTACTCTTTTTTATTTTATTTTATTATAAAGATGCTGTACAGAGGGGTTACAGTTACATGAATAAGGTAATGAGTACATTTCTTGTTGAACATTGTTACCTTTGTTTTTCTCCCACTACCCATCAGACCTTAGTTTCCTCTCTAAGTCTCGCCAACCTGGTCTATGAGACATAATCAGACACTAAGATTAATGCTTAGCTAGATATTAAACACTGCGGTATACTACTTGGAACAGAAGCAAAGACAAAACTTAAAAACCACAAGAGGATACACTTGAATAAAGAAGCTGAAACACAAAATTATCAAGAGACTGCACAGAAGAGCTGAAATTTGCTAACAGCATGTTTTTGCATTGCCCTTCTAACGTTGGATTTAAGTCATTCACAGATGTACTTTTTTATTTTGGTCTCTCTTTTTGTGTGTGTATCAGGATCCGTGTTTACTTTCTCCCTTACCTTTAGAAAAAGCATCTGTTTGGGATTTTCTCACGTTCCCAAGGCTACAGCTAGAGCCTGGATTAGTTGCTGCATGGAGGGACTGCCATGTGCCAGTGCTGGCTGCCCCCACCCGCCCCCAAGCTATTACACTGCTGCTGACTGGGCAGGGATTCTGCTTTCCTCCAGCAACAAGGAAAAAAAATCACAAAAAATGAACAGGATCCAGCCCACCTGTCTGTTTCTTCTTTAATGTACAGGACTCTTTTTTTCCAAAGCTGTGAGTTTCTAGCTGCCTGAAGGGAAAAAAGGAGTCATTAATGTCTTCACATTTTTTAATAATACTTTATGATTCTGCAGATTCACATCCGGTAATTAGTTGTTGTCTTACTCTGTTTATGTTGCAACTAAATAGATCTGAATAACTTTTCACTACTTCCACCGCCTCAAGAACCTGAGTTTGTCTTCATTTTCATTCATGGCCAACAAAGAATCCAAAACAAAACTTATCTCTCAGGCAGACACCTACACCTACCCTCTAATGTCCATTTCCTGAATAGTTGATGGAAGAGGGAAGTAGTGACAATTCTTATTTCCCAGAATTTCTCTTTTTGTTTTCTATAGTTTCTGATGGATGGTCCTGAACTCAGACCTTCTTCCTTTGTCTTTTTAAAGCCCAGCTCTTCCTAGGCACTTAAAAAATAGAATAAAGAGATGGGCAACTTTGACATTAAATAGGAACTTAAGTCTTCTAAACATATCATCAAAACTTTTAAGGAAAAAAATAAAAACTTGTAAGGAAAATCATCACATTCAAGGGTAGCTATCCAAGCAAAAATGATTCAAACTAGTAAAAATAAAAAATATGTTAAATATTGCTATCAGAATCAATTATCTGCTGATAACCTTGGTGGAGATTGTTTCAAATGGATTAGATTCCTATGATTTAAGAGGGGGACAGAGATGACACTGAGAAATTGTGTTTTGAAGCAATTATAACCAACTACAAAAAAAATAGATCAAAGTAATATATCCAGTAACATATTGAAACCACTTTTGATTATTCTCAGTATTGCAATGCAAAAACATATGTTTCAAAAAAATAAAATGGTATAAAAGCACAAATTTAAGGGCTGGGAAGGTGGCTCAGTGGTAGAGTGCTTGTCTTGCATGCATGAAGCCCTGGGTTCGATTCTTCAGTACCACATAAGCAGAAAAAGTCGAAAGTGGCGCTGTGGCTCAAGTGGTAGAGTGCTAGCCTTGAGCTGAAGAGCTGAGGGACAGTGCCCAGGCCCAGAGTTCAGGCTCTATGACTGGGGAAAAAAAAGCACAACTTAAAACTAAAAGTAAGGAATGAGAAAGAATAAACATTACTAAACGATTCCAAAAGCAGATATTTGCACTACCAAGAAGACTAGAAGAAGAGCGATCTTCTAAAAAGCTAATTTACAAATGACTTGAGAAATTTTTAGATTTAGATTTTTAGTTTCAAATGACTGCCTAAGTGACAATAGTTAACCCAATATTGCACAGTCATGTTAAGTAGAAAGCTAACTAAAAGTATATAGGAGTTTGGGTCTAGATTTTCCCCCTTGATAAGAAATAGAGAAAGAAAAGCTATATGAATATTTCACATATATAGTTTATATGCAGAATTTTCTTTTCTGTTTCTTTCCTTTCCTATTGTGATTGAGTATCCTTAATCCAGATGTCAAAGGCACAAGTGTACATGATTTTATTCAGCACACCTAAGTGTTCAGGCACATTGGTTATGTATTGGGGGACAGAAAACCTGGACTCCAGCTCTAGACAACCACAATCCAGCAAAAGGATGATTTCAACATTTCTAGTAGCTCTCCACTCCCACTCTTGTGAAAGTATCTTCACGCATAGTTCTTAATACTTTGTTATTATATCAAGAACACACCATACACTACTATAATTAATGAGTTCAACAAGCTTGTGGGATGCAAGATTTAATGTAAAAAATCAAGTATCTATATAGTTACAAAGAATAATGTAACAATGAAATTAAGAAATCAATCCCATTTATGATTACATCAAAAAAGAATAAACTATGTAACAGTAAGTTACATATACATAATGCCAAACTTAAGACTCTGAAAACTGCCTACACTCTTGAAGTAATTTAAAAATATATAAATTATGGGAAGTCTCTGCCTTTGTAGATGACAAGATACTGGTAAATTGGCAACTCTCCCCAAATTGATCTACATATTTAATTTCTATCAGGATCTTTCAGCTGACACCTTCATAGAAATTGGTAAATTAATTCTAGCTTTGTATGAAATTATAAGGAACTAAGAATATCCAACTGAGCTTTAAAAAAACAAGACCCAAACTTTCAATTTCAAAATTTAACAACGCAAAAGTAATCAAGAAGTCATGGTACAGGCATGAGGACAGATGAGTAGAAGAGAACTGAGTCCAGCAGCAAAATCATGTGTCTACAGTCAAGTGACTTTTTTGTAAAACTTTTTATCTAGAAGACAGGGATTAGGTCTACACTTAACAATTTCTCTACAGCCGTGTGCCTTGACTCAAACTAATAGAATAGATGAAAGTAAAGTTTGCAGATCTATTTGCATTTCCCCAAAGAAGAAATGCCCCCACTCCTTTAGCCTCCCTATGCTACCTCAAAATTTTGAATATGTTTTAAGATAAGGTTGGTGATTCATAACCAAACTTAAATATAACTGTCCTAATTTTATCTGCCTATCTAGTAGGCTTAATAATATATATTTGCTACATTAAATTAAAAGACCTTCAAAGTGCTACCTAAGAAATGATAGACTGGTGGGTATCAATGGCTCATTCCTCTTATTCTAGCTACTCAGGAGGCTGAAATTTGATGATCATGTTTAGAGACCAGCCTGGGGACTGAAAGTGCTTGAGACTCTTATTTCCAATTAATCTCACACCTACAGAAGTGGAGATGTGGCTCAAGTAGTGGATCATTAGCTTGCACAACCCAAACTCAAGGGCAAAACCCAAGCCCTATGTATGTTCTCCCAACCCCAGCAGTGACAGATTAAAATCTTGTATTTGAATACCTTAATATTTTTCATATTCATTATAGACAATCGAATGCTTCACTGATAGAGCTTCAGCTGCAAATCTAGAGATGATAAGCTATTTAGTCAGCAATTTAGTGAGCATCTCATTACCTTTCTCTCAGCTAGGGACATGGAAGCTCACTCTATTAACCACAATAAGCTTGCTTTTAGCTTGTTTGCAGAGCTCTTTACTTGGAACATTGAAATAAAAACTCTGTCTTCTGTTAGCCTACAAATGAACTTAAATAACCAGAAGAATAAAGTAAATAAAATGTACCTTCTATAGATGAGTTGGGTATTCTGTTCAGTTAAGTGTAGCTACTTACTAGAAACTGCTGGAGAATGAAAACTTGAGCGAAGAATTTCAGCTCATCCTTTTAGATTGTTGAAACATTCTCTCTCTCTCTCTCTCTCTCTCTCTCTCGCTAACCTCCTTAAACTGAGCTCAGGAAGGGATTATAAACAGCCTAATTTTTAAATCTATGTATCATATACAGTAAAATTTAAATGACCGAGAACTTTTCTGTCTAAAATTGAAATAAGTATGTATTAGATAAGATTTTATTCAGCCAGCTCAAAGATTGGTGCTTCACACAGATGAAAATAATAATGCTTTGACTGCATTTTACAACACAATAAAATAACATTCAGAAGTTTCATCAGTTTTTAATCATGCCAATGACAAAATTCCAAAGTTCTAGAGGCTAATTCATTTTGTTTTTAACCACATGGACACACCCTCTTGTCTAATCTCTGACAAGCTGCTCCGCCTTTACTGGGAAAAGCTGAGTTACAGGAACAAATACTTCATTATTGGTAAATCCCAGATCAAAAGGTCATCTTTGTGTTTAGGCAAAAGCAGCTTTTTGGTAATTTCATTTTCCACATTAGCAGATATGAACTGGACTAAGTGTAAACTCAAGAAGCAAATCAAATTATGGCTGACAAAAAATGCCCTGGAAACTTAATTTTCTTCAATTGTAGATAAAGTGATCCATCATAATTTTTCCAGCTAATCTAGAAATTTGGGGGACTAAGAGAAGTGGAAACATGAATAGGGGATACTGTGGGCATCTGCAAAATGGAGGACGTATTGTGAATGTTTCCTTGTCTACTTTTATGCCCTTTCCTCTATTTTCATCATTATTCCCTTTAAATTAGAACTGCTTTTTCACTAGGAATAATTTCATCTGGTTCCACTTTGATGAAAACAAATGGTATTGTTATTCCAAAAAGATGTTTGTTAAAATCCCAATTAAACATAGGTTGCATTGTTTCCTTCATTTGTAGTAATTAGAATGTGCCTGTAAATCTACAAATAAACACAATGGATGGGAAAAGACAAAAAAAATTACACTAGAACATGATACATTAAATAGGACTCTATTCACACAGTGAAACCAAAGGAGGCTAGTCTTAGGAGAGGATCACAAAGGCTCAATAGCTATAGCATATTATTGTATAAAATCATGCTTATTGACACAAACTCCAAGGAATGGAGACAAGAGGTTTTTGTTATTTTACTTATTTTTGCTTTGTTTTTCCCCTTTATCACTATTTTTGATTTCTGTCCCTTTTTTGTCTTGTTAGTAAGTTTATCTGTTTGGGAGGCTATGGGGGAGCACAGAGATGGTGGGATAAAAGGTGAACAAATAGATACTAGACACAGTTGAAAATGGGGGAAAACTGGGAGAAAATGAGGGAAAAGGTGGCATTGTTCGAAAGAAATGTATTCATTACCTGACTTCTGTAACTGTAACTCCGCTGGTAAAAATAACTTGAAAGAAAATAAAAATTGGAAAAAAAGAGTGAATTTGTGATGGTGAAATGTGGACAGTGACTTCCTCCAGGGCTCTTCATCATTTGCCTCTCTATTTAAGCCCACCTCAGGGGAGTTAACACACAGAGCAGCCTGCCTTGCTCTGCAATGCTCAGGTGCATGCTATTTGAGAGTAGCTGAGCATCTCACAGGAAATAATTTCTTCATCATTGGTTGATAATATGATAGCTTCTACCTCGCTGGGAGGAGGTTATCCTCAAGCCACACAGTTAAAGGTGTTCCTCCTTCAAATGTCCATATTCCAATTGAATCTGTCATTTGTTTGCACAGGGCCGAATCAAACAAAATCTCAGTTTACAAAGCCACTCAGCATCTGAAAATGTCTTCTTTGCAGGGATGCAATGAATTTGGAACGTGACTTGAACTTTTTTTTTTTTTTTGCCAGAGGTAAAGGGTCTGTGTGGAGAATTTGATCCAGACCAAAGCTTGACTCGACATTCCGACATTAAAAGTGTCAGGAGAATTGTACAAGATTTGTCCCGTGATTGTTTTCTGGGCCAGTGGACCTTCTAACTGTACTGTATTTCAAGCATTATTCCACACTTGGAGGCTGTTACAGAGCAAGGAGACATGAAATGGTTGACACTAGAGGATGTAATGGGTGTAGTAAAAATAATCCATTTGTTTCTGTTATATGTATTTTAAATGTCATAAGACCCTTGAGAATGTGCCGACAATCAAGTTTCTGACAGGCTTCACACTGAAATTAGTTATGGGATATACACAGATACATTCTACCAACTTCCTATAACTTTACTACTTTGCTTTGACTGCATCCTAATATAAGGGTTAAAATCTAAGTATTTTTTCAGTGTTTTTAAAAATAATTTTTATTGAGATTAATGATTACATACATTTTATAAATTTCACAGTATTGTTGGATAGTAAGATTTAGTTAAAGTTACAAACACATTTTAACCTTCACAAGGCAAATTGTCATTATCATGGTATATAAAGTTTGTGAATTATAGAAACCTTGACAGTACAACTATTTCTTCCAAATTGGGTGATAAGTACATTTCTTTCCTTTTGCTTAGTGTAAGCTGTTCCCCCAAGTATTCTTGTTTTTGTTTTTTGTTTTTTTTTGGGTCCAGTCGTGGGGCCTGAACTCTGGGCCTGGGCGCTGTCCCTCAGCTCTTCAGCTCAAGGTTAGCGCTCTACCACTTGAGCCACAGCGCTACTTCTGGCTTTTTTCTTTTTGCTTATGTGGTGCTGGGGAATCGAACCCAGGGCCTCAGGCATGCATGGCAAGTGTTCTACCACTGAGCCACCTTCCCAGCCCCCTCTAAGTATTCTTTAACAACTTTTTTTGTGATAAGGCAAAACATTTTATTTCCTTTATTCTAAGTAGCATTCTTTTTTATTTTAAATGCATTTATGCACGATACCCTCCTTGTATGGTAATAGACAAAAATATGTGTGAATGGTTGTTGATGAGAACAATTGAGAAAGAGTGAATAAGTGAAAGTATCACTTTTAGTTTTTCAATTTAGAATATCAACCAACATAAGATAGCCGGAGTGATACTCTGTTGTGTTTCCTTAGAAATTTTTTCGTAGTCTTTCTGGGCCTCAGATTACCTACTCAGAAAAATGGGTGCAAAATGATTTATCAAAAGTAAGACACTATTCATTGAAATATACATCATTATTATATGTACCACTAAGGAAAACAAAATTTACCTGAAATCATAGAGATGGTTTATTGTATCTTAAAAATTGTTGTTTTCTCCCTTTCTTGTTTTTTTTTTTTTTTTTGTTGGGGGTGAGGGAGGCAATGTTGGTACTGGGAGTTATACTCTTGCTTGGTCTTTGCACTCAAATCTTGTATTTCTACCATGAACCTAGCTTGGCATTTTTGCTAGCTGTTTGAGGATTGAGAATTTTCTGCCATGGCTGGCTTTAAACTGCAATCCCCCGAGTCTGTTTAGAACTAGGATTACAGGTGTTAGCTACCATTACCCAATTAACTGTTGCCTTTTTAATAGACAGTTTTTTCTGTGGGTGTGTGTATGTGTGTGTTTGTGTGTGTACCAATACTGGGGCTTGAAGTCAGGACCTGCATAATGTTCCTTAGCTTTTCTGCTCAAGGATGGCTCTCTACTACTTGGGATACAGCCCCATTTCTGGTTTATTTTGGTGGCTAATTACAGATAAGTGACTCAGAGACTTTCTACTCTAGCTAGTTTCAAATCTCAATCCTCAAATCACAGCCTCCTGAGTAGCTAGGGTTACAGGTGTGAGCCACGAGCAATTGGTAAAATTGTTTTTTTTGCTATTGAAAGTCCTTTTTAGTCTTCTTTTAGACACATAAACAAATTAAGTTTTTGATTTCTATGTGTACAATAACAGCTATAATTAAGCAGTCGATTAAGAAGCAATGAAAAATTAAAATGATTATAACCAACCATCAAGTACAGATGCACCCAAGGTTAGAGGTGAAAAACAGGAAATGTTCTTATGACTTCATGAACCATTTACATCAATGACTGTCCTGAAAAATCACTTACTTGTATACAACAGGTCATCATGTAACTGAGGGAGCAAAATTGGACATACTAAAGATAATCTAATTCTAAACTATAGAACCTATTAATACACTCTAGAAATTCTATATTATGAAGTTAATCGGGGGTATAATTTTTTAGTGTAAAAGAGAAAAATGACTTGTTTTCTCAGCATAATTGTTGCAGGAGCTACTCTGTCAATCTGATATCTAGTATTTTTTTAGATTCTTTGTTTTTGTACATAAGATCTATAAAAAATGTATAAAAAGCTTCCTGGTACTTCTAGATAATGATACTCTCAACTAGGTTTTCTTGTTAATGTGGAAGGCCATTTACAGTGCTCTCTAATAGTGAGTTTTCCTTGTGACTGACACATAAGTACAACCTAGTATAATACTATTTGCTTTCTTTTCAGCTTCTACCAACATCCTCCTCTGATGGGTATCTTTAAAGAAAATGATTGCTCCATCTTTCCAGGTATACAGACTTTTGGGCTTTCTATAAATATCATGGAACTTACTTATTCCAACTTGATGAACTCATCCTAGCCAACTGTTGCACTGAAGTGCTTCTCAGCCAAAAGAAGTATCTTTGACATCATCGGACACATGCTGCAGAAACTCACCTTGCAAGGTAAACGATACCAAATTATTATTATTATTTTGGTCCGGTCATGGGGCCTGAACTCTGGGCCTGGGCACTGTTCCTCAGCCCTTCAGTTCAAGGCTAGCGCTCTACCACTTGAGCCACAGCGCCACTGCTGGCTTTTTTTTCTGCTTATTTGGTGCTGAGGAATAGAACCCAGGGCCTCATGCATGCAAGGCAAGCGCTCTACCACTGAGCCACCTTCCCAGCCCACAATACCAAATTATTAACTTTCTGGTTCACTCAAGGAAATAACCTACTGGACTACCAAAGAGAAAAAATAAGTTCCTAGGGAAGAGCTCTCAATGGATCAAAATGTTTATATTTCATAGTTAAATCCCGATCATCTATGTAGAGAATGTGAATCAAACTTGTAAAAAGTCATCACTTTTGTCGTCAATCATTAAAGACAGAATCAGCTATTGTCAACATTATGTGTATTCTTGTCCATGAGAATGAGATGCAAATTTTATACTTGGAAAATCAACACACTTAAAATTCCTTGTCTTCCATATCTTAGAGCCATATGTCCTCTCAACTTGTATCTTCCCGAATTATAGAAGCCTTCCTTTAAATGACCTAGCCACACACCCTTCCTTCCAGAGGGAACCCTAGCATAGGGACTTTGGGTCAGGGCCAGTAAATTCATCATGTGCTCCTCTGCTGCCCTCTACTGGAAGTATCAATAACTTTGTATAAGGCTGCCAGAAGGTAGATGTGTGTGTGTGTGTGTGTGTGTGTGTGTGTGTGTGTGTGTCTGTGTGTATCTGTGTGTGTGCGTGCGCAGGTCCTGAGGCTGTCCCTGAGCTCTATTGCTAAAGCCTAGCGCTCTACCCCTTGAGCCACAGCCTTACTTCTGGCTTTTTTGGTGGTTAATTGGAGGTAAGAGTCTCAAGGATGTCCTGCCCAAGCTGGCATGATCCTCAGATCTCAGCCTGCTGAGTAGCTAGGATTATAGGCATGAGCCACCAGTGCCTGGTGCCAGCTGTGTTTAATAATTGAAAAGGCATATGCTGATAAAATCGCTACTTTGGAAAGAAGAATTCACAAATGTAACTTAAAAAGAATAAGGGGTATTTTTGATAATTACTCAAAAATTGCTAGTTTGATCATTATTATAATATACTATTCCCCAAACATGATCCATTATGCTAGACTTGGCTGCCTTTTTAGTAGCTGAAAAAATTTCTGAAGATCTTGTTAGGACATCTTGTCTATTCCTAGATAAGTAAATGAGTTGAAACAAGTCATAAACTCCAACTTTCACTTAGGATCCTAATCTTCATTTCTTTCTAAATATATCATTTTTTTCCATTTTTATACTAAGGATTGAACTCATGGCCTCACACTTTTTAATCAAGCACTATATAAATGTCTCCTTTCTTTTCTGAGAAAAGAAATTTGTTTGTTTTCTTCTTGTATCCAAACTAAAATGGAACTGATGGTCATTCCCCCCCCCCCACAGTTTATAGTTTGACCAATTTATCTTTGATGAAAGCACAACTTTCCTAGTTTTCCATTTCCTTCCTCCTTCAACCACTCTATTTACTGAGCATCCTCTACATCCTAACTACCTTGGAAAGTGGGGCTACTGTCTTCATGGAACTTACAGGAGATACAGAGATTTTTTTAACAGAAATAATTTCACAAATAATTATTTAATTATGTTTTATTGGAATGATATCAAAATCAGAATAGACAGTTTATATACAAGGTCATGAATGGATGACCCCAATGAATGGAAAAGTCAGTGTGCCTAAAAAGAAGGGGGCTATTGAATGTCACCCTTGACTAGCTATTCCCCTAGACCAGAGGACAGTTTGCCTTTAACAGTGATGCTGTTTGTGACCCAGCCATAAACAAAAATCATGAGTAATGCTACCTGCTCTCATTTGAACTCCTACCTTATCATGTATCAGGGAACCTTGAAACAATAGTTGTGCCATCAAACTTTATAGACTTTAGGGCTTGATATAAATGCCACGGGGCCCACGTATTCTACCCTGATGGTTTTATCCCAGCGGTGTGCAACACCGGAGAAGAGACACTGTTAGATTCACAGGACATTCAGTAGAACCAGAGGATAACAGGGAGACTTTAGTACTGGGGCTCAACAGTTCTGGAGTAAAGAGTACTTTAAACTCCCAAACCAAAACTGAAGTCAAATATTATAGGATGAAGCAGGTAATGCAACTACCGGCTACCATAAAATTAAGACTCTTTAGGAAGTAAGTGAAATGGAAACATTCAATAACTTAAAAATAGTGATGTCCCCACAATACTTGGTTGACATTCAAGAACCATAAATACTAATGCATGTCAGAACACGGGGAAAGGTAATGAAGAAACCAGGGAATGTCAGGGACAACAGAATTAACAGACAAAGACCCTAAGCATCTATTCTTATTTCTACCAAGGATGTATCCAAGACATGGAAGACATATAAAAATAAAAGAAAATAAAAGACATCTAAAAATAATAGAACACTTCTCACATGGAAAAATGGAACAATGCATAGGGATGATGTATCAGACAATGAGAATTTGCAAGAGAAAACTTCATTGAATTCCAACAACATGTATAAAGACTATATGAACTGAAGCACACAGAAGATAAGGGCTGAAAAGAATGAATGGACTTCTATAAACTGTCTGACAGTATATCAAGGCTTAATGTGTGTGTCTTTCGAGTGGCAGGGAGAGGTCACAGAGAAAGGAAAATTTTAAATACTCAAAAAATCCACAAAAACCCAGTGGTTGGAAGCAGTGTGAATTTGATTCATACTCTAAATGCATAGATTTGAGAAGCTGCATAAACTGCATCAAGAGTAATACAAAGGAAATTATGTACAGTAGCAAGAACAATGCTGAAGATTAACAATAAGGAAGACATTTGAAAAAGCAAACGAACAAAGGAAAACTCCTGCACACAGTCTATGCAGGGGAGCAATGATCAGAAACAATGCAAACTCAAAGACAGTGGCACTCCATCTTTAAGACATGGAAGGGGAAGTACTCAATAACTTAGAATTCTATACCCTAACAAAACTATGACTTAAAATTTAAGGTGAGTGAAAGATGCTTCCAGAAAAGCAGAAGCTAAGAGAATTCATCCCAGCAAGGAAAAACAAACTGTTTGAATAGGGATACAGGTGGACTCATTGCAACAATGAGATGTACAAGTTGTTACGTCGAAAATGAACTTTACAACTTTGGTGGGGGGGGGGAGGATTGGGGGGGGTGGGGGGAGGATGGGAAGGGATGGGAAGGGGAAACAAAGGAGGAGGCTACAATGCTTGATAAGAAATGCACTCATTATCTTGCCCTTGCCCATGTAATTGTAACCCCTCTGTACAGTATTTTCACAATAAAAAAAAAGTATTTCATAGTAAATGTTACTGGAAGTCAAACAGGCTGAAGGAACATCTTTCCAGATAGAAATTTGAGCCTGCATTAAATAGTAAAGAGCTTCACAAATGGAGGAGAATATATATAAAAGGCTCACATTTCTGAGTTTACTTTGGCTTTTAAATACAGAATACCATTTGGCTTTAAAAATCATTAAAATTATAACCAAGTGAAATAATTGAACAAAATACCACAAAAGATAGAAACACAGAACTACGCTTTTAAAGTACCCTTATGATAAGTGGCATAATGTTATTAGACATACAAATGATACGTTAAAGATACATGGTGTTGATCTTTAGAATGTAAATCTGTAAGTAAAGAGGAGGAAAAGGTACAATACTAAAAATTACTCAGTCAAAAATAACACAGGAAAAGATAAAGAACAATTACAATAGAAATAAACCCAACAATACTACATGCAAATGATCCAAACATTCTAAGTGGAAGTTTGAGATAATCATATTGAATTTCAAAACTGCTATACTGTACAAACATCTGTATGTATATATACATCTATATGCCATTTACAAGTAATGAAATAAAATGTAAATGCAAACATAGATTAAAATAAATATATTCCATGAATATGTTATTACAAAATAGAGTAGATATATAGAGATGATGCATAATAGATGTATCATCTATATCACATGTACGATATATACATACATACACACACACACACACACACATATATATATATATATATAATTTTTTGTCAGTTGTAGGGCTTGGGAAATCTCCCTGAGCTTCTGCACTCAAAGCTTGGGCTCTACCACTATTAAACCCTAGCACCATTTCTGGTTTTCTGGTGATCAATTGGAGATAAGAATCTCATGGACTTTTCTGCTCAGTCTGGCTTGGAACCACAATCCTTAGATCTCAACTTCTTGAGTAGCTCTTGATTACAGCCATAAGCCACCAATTCCTGGCTTACTGTTTTAACATATTATATATTAGAAAATATTTGTGTCAGTCTTAGGGCTTCAACTCATGGCCTGGGCCACTGTCCCTGAGCTTTTCAGCTTACGACTAGCCCTCAACTATCTGAGCCACAGCTCCACTTCTGGCTTTTTTTGGTGATTAATTGGAGATATGAGTCTTAAAGACAGTCCTGCCCAGACTGGCTTTGAACTGTGATCCTCAGATCTCAGCTTCTTAAATAGCTAGGATTACAGGTGTGAGACACTAGCACCTAGCAAAATTCTCATTCTTGCAAAGCCTAGATAAAATATCACTGTCTTTGAAGGTCTTTCCTGAGACTTACTAATATCATCACAGTGAATCTTGACTTGCTCTGTGACCTAATTATATGCTTTCATGTCTTTTATAAATCTTAGGTAGTTCATTTTAAACTGTAGCCCAAGAATGTTGCTTGAACTCCAGCATTAAGAAGTAGTATGGGACAAAGAAAGAGAACATAACTGTTATTCCTCTAGAAGGATGTCAAAGACAACTAAGGAGATGATTGTATTCAGGCTGTTTTTAAACAAAACATCCTAGGTCTAAGGTCACAGGGCCACAGAGTGGAAATATGGAAATAAAAGGCAACTTGAAGTCCTATGGCTTAGCTCAGAAGGATAATGATGCTCAGAGGAAGGAAAGAGGAATAAATCAAGTACTTTAGTTTTAGTCACTGGAACCAGAGATAATCATGAAATATTTCAATGGAAATCAGTTAAAGATGTTAGAAATACTACTTGACTTGTAGATGATGAAATGAAAGTTGGTATACATCTTTAGGTTGATCAAATGGTTTCATTTTCTCAACAAAAGGTGCCAAAATAGATAAGCTGAGGGTTGAAGACTTGAACTACCTATTGGCAACCTTAAGGGGAATAGGTTGTGTACAGAGGTATTTGTAACTGGGCTCAATCATGGCTTATAGTGTTTCTCCAAGGCTGGAGAAAGATGGTCTTGCACTGATTTATCAAAGTGCCCAGAACACAGTATTACATGTTTCAATGTCTTTGGAACGTTCTGGATTTGGAGATAAAGGTCTTCTTTACTACTGGTCTTTACACGTTTCTTTAAGAGTACAGTGCTTTTCATTTTAGGGAAAATATACATGTAATTTGTACTTCACCCGTTTCCAAGTAATGAAGGTAGATTGCAAGATGAGAGTGAGGGAAATGGGAGGCTCTTTTCTATCTTGGAGAAAACCCAATAGGCTTGGGGTTCAGAGTCAAGGTAAAGCCCTGATAAAAAATAAACAAGCAAATAGAATCAATAAGACAAATAAAGCCAGGAGATTATAAAGAAAGGAATCTTGTGCATTCAATCTCTTGTCAGACATTGAATTTCAGAATGTATAAGGAATTTAACTTACAACAAACAGACAAAAAAGACCCCATAAAATGCAAATTTAAAATGCAATTAACATCCAATTCAAAATGTATCAATGAAGAATTTAGAAATAGTTCAACCTCAATAATCATCACAGAAATGCATCAAAGCCACAATGAGAAATCAAATGATGGGAGGAGAGAGAGACAGAGACAGAGAGAAAGGGAGGGAGAAAGAAGAAGAAAGGGAGAGAAAGAGGAAGAGAGAAGGATGGAGGAGAGAAGGAAAGGAAGAAGCGCAGAAGGGAGGGAGGGAGAGAGGGAGGGAGAAATATTGGCAAGGGTGCAGAGAAGTGAAACTCACATACTGTTTTGGAAAACACAAAGTAGCATGGTCACTATGGAAAACTGGATAAAATCTACTCAAAAAACTAAAAAGCAAAACAAAACAAACCTATGATCTAGTAATCCCACTACTAGTATGTCTCCAAAGGAATGGAAAAGAGTCTGTTAAATAGACGATCGCAACCCGCTTGCTTCCTGCACCCTTGTTCACAACAGACAAGACACAGGATCAACGTAGGTATTCATCAAGAAGAATGGATCCAATTAACTCTACAAACACAATTGGATAGCCTTCATTTATAAACCTTCTGAACTTCTATTATTTACAGCACCACATATAGAACTAGAGGACAGTGAAAAAAAGTCAGGAAAAGAAAAGACCACATGCTCTCACTTATACATGGGAGCTATAAAGTTGATCTCAAAGTAGAGAATAAAATAGCGTTTATCAGAGTAGGGTGCAGGGGAGAGAAGGATGCTAATACAGGCAGGCAGTTGGATAGAAGAAATAACTTGATGCTCTATATATAGCACAATAGGATAACAATGGCTGACAACAATTAATTAACTATTTTGAAGTATCTAGTAGAGAGGATTTTGAATCATCTGAAGCCAAAGGAATAATACACGCCCAATTACATACACCAATTACTTTGATAGATTGCACATTAGACACACGAATTGTCACAATGTATCTCCTATACAAACATACGCATTTAGTAAGTCACTTACAAACAAAACTAAACATAACCAAATACCAAGTGTTCTTGCCAAGAATAGCTCCTCAGAAGGTTCCATATAAGGATCAATGTTCAAAATGCCAAAGTATTATCAACTGTGCAATAAAAAGGTAAAAAATTTCCAAGGTAGTTACATTTTCCTGAATCTACTTCTTACTGTCCACCCCATCCTTACCCTCAGAAATAAAAGACAAACAAACTCATCTTCGAAGAACTTTCCAACACAGTTAATAATACAAATAGATTATTCTTCTATTTGCATTTGTATTTACTCTGTTTTTTCCCACGAGAGCATATTGTGTTTGTAGGAGGATCGGACACATCCATCCCAGGGGACCACACAGAGGCAGGCAGGCACAGGAGAAAGATTATTATACGGTTTATTAGAGGAGCCATATTTCCCCCAAGAGGGAGCACATGGCCTCTGTCTACATCCAGGTAGCAGGAGGCTCTGAAGGGAAAGGAAGTGAGGTAGATGGGAGTTCAGGTGGGTCTGGGCAGAGAGAGGGAGGGACCAGTTGTATCATGGGAACTCCAGGAAGGGGAGGGGCCCAGGTCTGGGTGGAGCTGAGGACCAAAGGTGAGCATAATACTAAGTGTTCAATTTATTATCTTTACCATTTCCTCCCACCAATGTTAATTATTTCACAAATATTCACTGAACCTACATTCTGGCCATACTGTCTGGCTAGAGAAATAGCTGAATAAAACAGGTGTGATTCCTGTCCTAAGGAAGCTAGCAGTCTAGTAGGAGGTGAGAAATCAAACAAGTAGCTACAGATTGTGATTTTTAGCTTTGACAGGAGAGCAATCCTAAAATGAGCTAGAGTAAGTGTGTGTGTGTGTGTGTGTGTGTGTGTGTGTGGAGGGGAGATGGGGGGGCATCAGGTTTGAGGTCTGCTGTGAAAAAAAAATAGAGAAGTAGGGAGACAGACTATTGCAGAAGCTTTCATTATGATGCCCAATGATTCTCTTTTATTCTCTAGAGCCACCATTTTTGGACAATCAAATAAGGTATCACAGCTCTCTGCACTGAAACATAATAATTGTTCAATAAATGTAAATTTTTTAATTAAAAAAATTGTTTTTCGACATAACGACTTGTACATCTCATTGTTGCAATGGGTCCACCTGTATCCCTATTTAAACGATTTGTTTTTTCCCTTCCCCTCCACAAATTATAACAACATCAAATACAGTGAAAGCAGGGGTTATATCATGGGGGAAGGGCATACAAAGCAACAAAGAAATCATCTTATAAATATGTTAGAAATAATTGCATGAAAGAAAAAAAAACATTTGAATCCTTAACTTGGGATTCATTTCCCTAACATCAACTTACCTGACCTTTTCTGTTTGACTCAGACATACGCTGGTTATTGGAAATAAGGGAAACCATGGGACCTATGTTTCTTTGGGCCTGGCTTACTTCACTTAATATAATTTTTTCCAAGTCTTTCCATTTCCTAACAAATGGGGCAA
>NW_012267272.1:9934269-10009489 GCF_000151885.1 Dipodomys ordii | reverse complement strand
GGGGGAGCCCGCGCGGCGCAGTGCCCGGATGGGCGGGCCGGCGGGAGGGGAGGCGGTGTAGGAGGGAGGGGTCCCCCCGGGCGGCGCGAGCTCGAGCCCCCGCGGCGCGGAGTCAGGCGGGGGCCCGGACCTGACGGTCGGTTCTCTCTCTGAACGCACAGGTCCTACCCCGTCATGGAGCTCGCCTTTACCCCGCTGGAGGCCCTGCTTCCCGCCGGTACGGTATTCCTCAGCGCGCCCCGCCGCGGGGTGAAGGGTTAAAGCGCACCCCCCCCCCGCCGCGGGGTGAAAGGTTAAAGACCCCCCCCCCGCGAGTTCACGGTGGAAAGGACCTGGACGCCCTCCAGTCCTGCGTCCCTTAACTCCCGGCCTCTGGGTGCGTGGCCCAGCCTGGCGCGTGCCTCAGTTTCCCTGATGGACACCTTGAACCCTGGCCAGGCCGAGGTGTGGTGCGGACCGCAGCGCGCACCGGGCCTGGGGGGATGCACTTCCAGCCCCCCCCCCGCAGGGCCGGCGCCCACCCAGAAAACCACTCAGTTGTCTGCAAGGTGTCCAGCAGGTGCACCACTCACGCAACGGATTCTGTGGGTTTTGTTTGGGGAGGGGCTGAGCCTCGAACCCAGGGTCCTGAGCGTGCCAAGCAGACTTCCTCGCCAGTGAATTACACACACACCTGCAGCCCTGCCCCGGAAGGGTTGGTGTCCCTTCTCTTTGCAACCACTCTGGTGGCTTGAGCTCAGGGTCTGGCCTTGACTCGGCTGCCTGGATGTGGGCTGGCACTCTACCACTTGAGGCCCTCCTTCTGCCTGGCTTTTTGCTGGCTAATTAGAGAAGAAGTCTAGTGGATTGTGCTACCTGGGTTTTGGAGCCTCTTGTGCAGGATTAAGGATTTATTTGTTCTTAAAAACTAGACTTGGAATCAGTTGGGATGAGTTCTGTTGGCAGCCTTCTTTAATTTTTATTTCTTGTTTCTTGAATATTTGTGCAGTGACTCAGGCGTGAACATAGCGCCTGAGCTTTTTTTGCTCACAACTAGCACTCTACACTTGAGCCAGCACCTTTGCAGAATAATTGGAGATAAGAATCCCATTGATTTTTTTTTTTTTTCAGCCCAGGCTAACTTGGAACTGTAATCCTCAAATGTCAGCCTCCTGAGTAACTAGGATTGTAGGCCTGAGCCATGAGTGCCTGCTGAAGCGTTCATCTTACGACTAATAATGGGCTTCTTTGTGATAAATTTGTAAGGTGATATGCACTTTTAATCAATGTATTTTTAGTATGTTTCCACTGAGAAGGCCTTTTTAAAAAATGTTTGTAATTACTCCTTGTAAATACATGAACTCAAGGGTCTTGTTTGATTGGATCTACATCAGGTAGTAATGGTGAAACACTTAAAATAGGTGATGAAGATTCCTTACTCTTCATTGACTATGATAAATTCTTTATATATACAGTCATGAATACCATAAGGACAAGGATGCATTTTGAGAAACCTGATCTTAGATGTGCCCATCATAATACCTTCACAAGGTAGATACCATGTCTCGAATCTGAATCTTAGGGGACCACTCTTGTGTGTGTGGTTAATTGCGGATGGAAATGTTATTATATGGTGCATAACTCCATGTTATTGGCTAAGTGGTGGCATATGTATTCTTGCAAACATTTACTTCTTTAGTTTTTCCCAAGTTAAGGAAAAGTGTCATCCAGTAACCTTTTGCAAGTTAAATTTCAGTAGTTGTCAGTTTTCCAGTAGTCACAGAACCAATAGCATTTCCCCAAATAAACATCTGATGAGGTGGACTGTTGACTTTTAGACCTGTTAACTAAAACCCAAGGAGCAGTTACTGATGGCTAATGTGCTCTGGATTTAAAGATTTACAGAGGCTGTGAGTGCTGCATAATACAGATCGCACTGAAGAATTAGAATCTTTGGGCTTCAGTCCTATCTTTACCATTTAGTAATGACCTGACCTTGTATTTCTGTTTCTTCATGTGTAAAATAGATATATGTCACACGTTCTTGTGAGCCTAAATGAGTTAATACACATAAAACGCTTAGCTTCAATAGCTGGAAGCTATTATTTTCAGCAGTAAGTCTGAAGGGAAAACAAAAAGTCAGTTTTCAGGGTCAGTGCTGAGATGGAAAAGTTTGGAGTAATATACCAGGAAAGGCAACTCTACTGCTTCTATGAGAGTCTCAGTGGGGAAGGCCTTAACTCTGTGAGTCCAGGCATTTGAAGCAGCACAATGGGGCCAGGCCCATGAGGAGCAGTGGTATCCTGTATCCCGTGTCCATTACACATCCATGGAGATGGAATCTAGTTCTTCCCTGGTGGTTCTCAGAGGTAGTTCTTTTTGTACAGATGAAACAATATAGAGATTCCTGACTCATTTCTAGGTCTGGTCTTAAAACAAAGGTCCCATAGCTCTCTCTCCCCTACCCCTTTTCTATAGATAGATAGATAGATAGATAGATTATAGACAGATGACCATCCCTATCATAAACTTTTAGTAAATCAGAGTAGGAATGTAAAATGGTTACATTTTGAGTCCTGTGTATTTGTGTGTTTTGTTGTTTTTCACTAGTCCTGGGGTTTGAACTCAAGGCCTGGAATCTTGTCCCTGAGCTTTTATACTCAAGGCTAGTGCTCAACCAGGTTGATCTACAGCTTCGTTTCTGTCTTTCTGGTGGTTAATTGGAATCTCCAGTACTTGCCTGTTAGGAGCTGGCCTTGAACTGCAATCCTGAGGTCTGAGCCTCCTGAGTATTTAGGATCACAGGCCTGTATTGTATTGTCAAAAATGCTTCAGTAATGTTTTTTTTTTGGGGGGGGTGGGGGAGTTGGTGGTGGTGTGCTGATCCTGGGGCTTGAACACAGGGCCTTACTTGTTCCTTAGTTTTTCACTCATGGCTCTCTACCAGTTGAGCTACACCTCTACTCCTGGCTTTTTGGTGGTTAATTGGAGATTAAGAATTTCATGGACTTTGCTGCCCTGGCTGGCTTGGAACCAAGATCCACAAATTACAGACTCTTGAGTAGCAGGGATTCCAGACCTGAGCCGCCAACACCCAGCAAAACACAGTTCTTGGTCACATTTTCCTAGCAATTACGTACATTGCTTAGGAATGCCTATAGTTTTCTGTTTTTGTTTTTTCCTTTTTCTCTGTTTTCTGAATCTGTGCCACCCAATATGGCAGTGACTGGCTAAGAAGCTGAAATGTGGTTTAGTCAGGGGGGATGAGACTCAAGGAGGGGGCCAGATAGGTGAATGGGTAGATACTCAATGTGCACATGTAAAAGCAGTGCCAGGTTGCTTGTGGAGATGGGCTGGGTTGGGATAGATGGGGTGGGTATGATGGAGGAGTGACACTGAGCAAGATGCATTATATTCAGAAATTGATGTGCATATATGTGTGTATGTACACTGTGTAATGTATATTTATAAAGAGATGGATTGATAGATTTGATTTTTTTTTTTGGGTCCCGTCATGGGCCTGGGCGCTGTCCCTCAGTTCTTCACCTCAAGGCTAGCGCTCTACCACTTGAGCCACAGTGTCACTTCCGGCTTTTTTTCTTTTTGCTTATGTGGTGCTGAGAAATCGAACCCAGAGCCTCAGACGTGCAAGGCAAGCGCTCTACCACTGAGCCACCTTCCCAGCCCCATGATAGATTTGATTTTTTTTAAGAAATAAATTTTCATCTCTTTGTGGTACTGTAAAGAAATTTCTGGCAAGCTACTGCAAAGAAATTTCTGGCCAGCTACTGCATAGGGATATAATAATTTGTTATCAAGACTCATCTAAAAAAAGTCTTAGACTCTAAGTAGTGGATTTTAGAGTTTCAAGGACTTACTCTATTTTAGTTTCCCACCCCGTCGTAATTCTGTTTTTTCTTCAGTGTTCTAGGAAATGTCCTTTGTGTGACTGAGGACGGTTTCTTTGGTGTGTGACTCATAATTATTGATTCTTCCTTTTTATTGCCTTCTATTTATTTATAATGCACTAAGACTTAGTGAAGTATCTACCCTTCACTTTATATGTGTGGTGATAGTTTAACTTTTTCCTGAAATTGCTTTTCTTTTCTTTGTATTTGCTTTGTTTTATATTGGACTTCTACTTAGTTTCATTATATTTGATGACAGTTTTTTTTATTTCTCTTCTTTGTTAATGACCAAATTGTTTCTTTTGCTTTGAGTAATATCTCATCAACTTTATACGCCATCTTTTTCCACATCATCTCCAGAATCAACTTCTGTGCTTCTGTGGTGTTAGTCTCTGTCACACCCCTCCCCGTCTTTCTAGCATATTAATAGATATGCTTTTAGAAACTGAAACTACTTAAATATAAGAATAATCTCAAGTCTTTTGGAAAACCAACTTGTAAATTGATACTTTGTCACATCGCCAGAAAGAATACTAATCTTTCAGCTGAAAGATTGGATTGAACCCATTATATTAACAATGCTAAAATGTTAAAGCTTAATATAAATGAGAAGAAAATCAAATTTCTAAATTTTGATATATGAACACCAGATGCCTTGTGGTCTTCTAGGAAAATATGGTGGATTTAAACAATGTCAGTTTGTTCATTAACTTTCTATCAATTGAATTTTATTACCTGGTTTTTTTTTTCTTGGCTAAATCCATCAGGAAGAGTTATTCTTGCTGGGTGGCAAACAGATGTTCAAACAAATGGATTTTGTTGGGAATTATTCCTGTGTCTTTATCACACCATTGTCTTCTGAAGTATTCATTTTTCACACTGAGATAGTTTCCTTTGTTTTTATGACTTCTAGTGAATTTAAGCTTTTGATATATTCTTAGGTCATGTGCTAGAAGGTTTTGGCTCTCAGCTCAATTTCTCTTGAAAATCATTCTTTCAAAGCAGGAAAACAGCTCTTGAGGTTTCTTCCTATCTGAAGCAACAATGCTATGATAGTGAGCCCCAAGAATGCATAGGGGGTCTCCTTTATTCTTAATCTTCCATGAGTAGTTCTTCCTGCTGGTACCTCTGTGGTGCTATCTTGCTTTTCTGCTTGAGCATGCCCAGGTAACTCTGCCATACACAGAGACTAAATACCATAGTTAGACAACTCATTATCAAAATCATCTCTATTTAAGACAAAGGGAAGGTTACATTTGTGTGTCTTTATTTTCCAAGTTAAATAGCGTAGAAGACCCATGTCTGTTTCCTACATGTTTGCCCCCCCCCGAAAGAGGAATCCCCATGAAATGCTTACTGGAGCCTGCTTCCCAGTATTTTAAATGACAACATCTACAGGATATTGAGATTCCTAGACTGCAGGTCCTAGTATATCGTCAGAGGAAATAGTAGTGCTTTAGGACTTTTTACACACACACACATCCCTAAAACCACCATCCCAACAAAAAGTAGGAAAATGGGATTGTTCCATACCCTTGATTTTACTTATAAATCTTTTTGTGTGGTGTTCTCAAACCTTGCCCAAGCTCTGGTTCTTATAAGGAATATAAACGCCCAGGTCACCCACTTCAGAGTCACTCAAAAACATAATCTACCTTCTACTTACTTTTCCTTCTTTACTTATTTGTTGCTTGAACTCAGATCCTAGTGCTTACTAGGCAGGCCTGAAATGCTCAAGCCATATCTTCAACTGTGTTTGCTTTCGTTTTTCAGGTAGGGTCCTGCATTTAAGATAGTCTCACTAATTACTCATTTATTGTGGCCTGGCTGACCTCCAGACACAATGCTGTTGATGTAGATTGCTTTTGCTGTTTCCAATGGGCCGAGCCCTCACAGCCCTTCTGGCATCACAGCTCGAAGAAACTGCTAGGGTGGCAGCCCTCTATGTTAAGTTTTGTAGCTTAACAGCAGGCAAGTGGGCAATGCCTGCTAATGTTAAGTTCTATCTTCAGTCATTGCCTCTGATGCTGTAGCCTTCTTGGGATCTTCTGTCAGGAATTGGATGAATGAAATTCATGGATAAAGAAGGGTAACTAGAAATATTCAAATATATTCAAAAGACAAGTATCTTGGCTGAAGACTTCTACTGTTCTGTCTTGGTGTATATCTGCTCTGTCTGAGTGGCCCAGAGTCTTTGGGTTCTTATACTCTGGAGTATGATCTGATTGGTTGCCCATATTGTAATTAGTTTTGGAAGGTAACTCTTTATTGGTTGGATCCCACAACATTCAGCTAGGTTATTAATTTGTAGTTCAGGTTCCTTCTGCAAATCCTGTACCTAAGATCATGAGAAAGTTATGGAAACTATAAGGTGTTAGGGAGAACCACAGACAAGATGTTTGGTAACAATGTCTCCTTTGCATCTGGTTTTGACTTCTTAGGCTAAGATGCTGTCTGGGGACCCTGGATCCAAAACAATATTCTCTTTCACCATATCAGAGGACTTTTTCTTTACTTACATTAGTACTACAAGAAACATTCTCACCCACAGGAAGCTCAAAAAAATGGACTAGGAGACACAAAGTACAGCATAATGGAGACTTCAATGGTTAGCCACCCTCTTTCAGGATCTGTGAGGTGGACAGGAGCATGGGTGCAGCTAGAACAAGTTTTTTCCCCTCTTGGGGTGAAGTTCTCTCTCCCAGTTCCTCATTGGCTGAGTACTGTGGGTTGTACATTCTTCTCAGACATTGCCTAAGTTTTACTATTTTCTTAGAAGTTACTTTTCTATCTCTCTTCCCAGATGTAAGTTGTTACTTCTTTACAGTGGTATTTTCTTTGTTTCCCCTTCATAGGTATCCATTCTCTGACATTCTTTGTGCTTGGGGACTTTCCAGGTGCAAGAACTTTATGGTTGCATCTATGCAAGCAAGCTCCTAGTAATTATTAGTTCAAGGTCAGGTCACATCCCTAGCTTTGAAAATGAACCACTGATAATGATCATTTCTTATAGTACCAATGCAAATCTAAGCTGGGAAAATAGTCCAAGAATGGGACATAAGCAAAAGATATTACTACATGTCCTTTCAGTAGAACATTGTGTTTTTTCTAGTAGATCTGAAGTGATAATATACAGGTGAACAGTTTTGTCATTCTTTTGGTAGACCATTTTGTAAGTCTGTAGCAGAAGTTAATATTTATCCCAATGATTCTTACTCTTAATACTGTACACAGTTCAGTGGGATATAACTAACTTATTTTTTTCTTTCTTGCCCTCCTTTTCTCCCTCCCTTCCCCCCTTTTTTCTCTCTGTATCTCTCTTTCTCTCCCTCTTTCTCTCATTTTTTGCTACTCAAGATTGAACCCAGGGCTTCAACATGTGCTCTACCACTAGAGACACACCTCCTTTTGCTTTTTTAATTTGTTTCTTAGATAGGGTATGATACTTCTCTCTAGCCATCTTCAGACTGTAATCTTCTTACATGTGCCTCAGAGTGAAAAGATCATAATTGTGAGACTCAATACTTAGCTCAGTATAGTTGATTTCTTCTCTGAAGAAGAGATTTTCTGAGCTCATTGTTTTATAATAGGGATTATTAACCATTAGTTTTATGCTACTCTTATATAGCAGTAATTCTTTTCATGGTTCTACCGGGATTTAAAAATACCTAACACTTGATTTTTGTTTTTAAATTAAGGTAAAGAGCTATTAATTTGTACAGTGTCCCCGTTAGTTCATGGATGCCTGAGTGCTTTGGTACTAGGTTTGGGAATATCTATTAGCAAATAGATTTCAGTGATTGCCTGCAAGCACATTGAAATTCGAGCTAATATCCTCATTATTTGATTAATAAAATCTCTGGCATGTATTAATTTTATATATGCATGAAAGTTATAATTTTAAAGATTTTGGAAATTACGCTTTATTGGTTGATTTCATTGTTAATTCAAAAGGTGTGTAATTAGGTCATCTTCTTTTGAACTTGATTTTTTTTTGCCTGTTAATGTTCTCTTACAGGCCATGGGTATTGAAAGTTATAATTCATCTCTTAAAAATAACATAGAGCAAAAAATAAATAACATGGAGCATGTCAACCCAGTATAGTGTGCCGTGGGCCTAGACGCATAGCTTAGATGCTTAATGCAATTATTATTATCAGTGAAAATCCATACAAGCAGAGAAGTAGCAAAGGCAAGGGCTTGCTCTGTTCTCATCTTCTAGGAAGGTGTGTGTGATATTGCAAATTGTCATGAAAACGATTGTGGGAGGAATTTCATCTGTGTAAGTTCTTCAGGTTTGCTGGATCACCCAGCAAACCTGTGCCACCTGGAACTTCTAGCTCATTGAAGAGGGAGCTTTTTTTCCTCAGTAGCTAATTTCAACCTGTTCTTTCATTCGCATGGACTGGCTGAGCTAGCATCTGGAAATGACCCAGACATGGCAGAAGGGAAGAAGAGAAAATGAACCTCCCTGGGCCTCTGTGTGAATCTGTATTTCCTCACCTGTTTCCTAAGGGAAATGAATGCAGCATTCAGTACTCTTACATTTGAGCAACACTTCCATGGTTTTATGCATTTCAGTTTTTGTAAGCTCATCTCCATGTAATGTTTTGCTTTCCAACTATAGAAATTATTGTTTCCCCACCAAACCTGTAAATGTTGGAGTGAACTCTGAATATTTTTTTCATTCCTTAAAGCTTTTAAATGTTAGCATTTTAATTGAAATTTGGAAATAGAGTAGAAGGTAATTGGTGTAGATAAGCTGCTCAAGGAGAAAGGGTAACAGAAACTGATGAGGGATGTCTGGGAACATTGACCTGGAACTTGAGGAACACAGAAGAGGCAGAGAGGGAGGAGAGGAGACAATAGTAAACATTCCCAGATGTCTAGTGTTCATATCAGTCCGGCAATTTTCAAAACCAGGGTAGTTTGTGAATGGGAATCCTGGTGGCAACTTTATATAGCTTTTGTTTAAAGCTATAAGACAGTTTATACCTCTGATTTTGGTTATCTTGAACCAAACTAAGAGTATCATGGGTATAATTGGTCTGAAAGTTCTCTCTTGCCTATTATCAACTCACCTGAAGGAGTGTTAGGGGCTAAAACAGATCTATCAGAATATGCCTGTAGAAGCCCTTGTAAATGAAGGGAATCTGCTCTCCCAGTGACATGCTTCTCTGGAAACCAGCGGCCTTTCTGAAGTATGCACTGGGCTGTGGCATTGGATAACTGTGAAAAGATTATGCACATAGCAGTATTGTATGCTTGAAACCTATCCTGAATTTAACCTCTCTATCACTGTTAGGAGGAGAGTTACTGATTCCACTTACTGGGCAGGAACAATTCTAGAGATAAAACCTTAAATTATACTTTTTCCCTTCCATTGTTTCTTGAAGTAGAAACAATGTTTAGTCAATCTTCTGGTTGAGAAACAGATTCATTTCTGTGACATCTAAGACTTGGAGCTGCTGAAGCACCACTTGACTGACACAAGAACACTGGAGGTGGCTGATTTCTGTAGAGAAATTTCTTCTCACCCTATCATGCAATTTTGAAGCTCATATGAACTGCTCAAAGTCCATACTAGGTTGTCTGTATTTCCTTTTACATAATAAAGGTGGTCTTCAGTGGTTACTGAGAAATTATTTATGTTTTTAATAGTTTTTATTCTAAAGATACTGTACAGAGGGGTTATAGTTACATGAGTAAGGTAATGAGTACATTTCCTATTGAGCTACTGAGCATTTATTGCAATGAACTTTTTCAAAAGTTTTCTAATGTTTAGTCTCTCAAGCATTTGAAAAAATGAATTTTAGCAAGACTTTATTATAGTATAATATAACAGGGCTAAAGTATGGAGAAACAGAAAAGAGAAACATTTCCTACTCCCCATTCAGGAAATAGAAGTTAAAGTCTCATAATTGTGAGGCACTGGTCTTGAATGTATGGCCTCAGGCTCTTGCATGTTATTTAATTCATGGTTAATACTATACTACTGGTACCATACCTCCAATTTTAACAGCTTTCTGGTTAATTGAAGGTAAGAGTCTCTCAGATCTATCTGCCTGGGTCTGGCTTCAAACCTCAATCCTCAATCCTCAGCTTCCTGAGTAGCTGAGCCACCAGCAGTTGGCTTTACAGTCTTTCTTAAAAGGAACTTTCTGTCACTCTGACTTTAGAGATGAGAATATGGAGGTATTTCCTAGGGTCAGGTATCTGACTGCAGAGCCTGAGAGACATCCACTGCACAATGGGGTTTTGTGTCTGTGTGGATACAGTATAGCTGAGGTAATTAGTTTTACTTCTCTTTTATGAACCTCCACCCCATCTGGCCATTGCTTTATGCCATCCTCTGTACTAGCTCCCTCTTGAGAATATTTTAATCTCATTCTTGCTGACAAGGAACATGACTGTTATCCTGGGCCTGGAAGAGGTCTAGTATTTGGGAATATATTTGGACATAAGTTTTAGAAAGAAAATCATTTCACTGTAGACAAAACAATCAGTCTGTTTTTCTTCAATGATGAGATATCGTTGGTGGTGGTTTGTGGCTGGTGCCAAATGCCACTGGGAGTGATTCAGGCTAGTTGCTAGTTCATCCTACTGAGCTGGCTGTTACCTTGTGCTGTGTCCCACAGAAGCAAAATGATGATTACTGCAACCCTGAGCAGTAACCCCAAAGTTCTTTCCTAGGATGCATTCTAAGTAGAAAGGAAGAATGGAAGGACTTACAAAAGGGCCATGCTAGCCTGGCTTCTTCCTTTATATTACAAAAGATAAACCTTCCAACAAGATCCATGTAGTTGGTTTTTATTTCATGTCATAGTGGCCAGAACAAACTCATGCAGCCATTTCTAGAGACCAGTCACTTGGAAATCATGTTATGACTGCTTTAGACTATGAGAGTTCATCTCCCAGGGTAGATGAGGACATAGTACCACCCAGACAAGCTGAAGTCTTCTACACAGGCAGTGAGAGAGAATGGAATTGTGGAGAGAGTAGGCAATATTAGCCATAGGATAACTTCCAAGAGTCTCTGACAGTATGGCACAGTTGGAATCATTGTAACCATGCTTGTAGCCAAGTTCTCTCTTCCTAGTAAATGTTTCCAGGATATGTGATCTCATACAATGCAGCTCAATTCCTATTTTCTTCTTGAAGACTTTTTTTTTGGGGGGGAAGGGGCAATACTCAAGGGCTCTCCTTTCTCCCTGGAAGTTTACTTTGCTCTGTCTTATGCCCATTGCCAGGCCTCTTGAACATCAGTCTCCTGTTCTGAGTCCCAGCTAATGACTGAAAGGATTCTCAGATGTTGCCTTTTATCCACAAGTATCCTTACTTTGTTTTTATTTCCCTACTGAGCTGAATTATAATCCAACACTACTTTGTTGCTCAAAATTTTGTAGCTTTACACATCAGGAGTTGGACTTTTACCCTGCACATTTTGACAGATTCCCATCGGTTCTGGACATTTCCTAATTTCTGCCATCAGGGAGTTCCTATAGCCTTACCTTGTGTGCTGCACCCTGTCCTGGCTATGGAGTTAACTACTTCATGGAGCCTTGGTCCCATTTGTCTCCATTGGCCCCCACTGGTGGAGAATGGTGTTTTGAAGCTAGAATCTCCTTTGCTCAGTGCCAGCTCAGTGGTACCTGTCCTATCAGGGCTGTCCTCAGGAAACACACAGATCTGTGTCTGTATGTGTATAAAAGAAATACGAATTCATACTGAAGTCTTTAATACCAGAGTTGATCTTAGCTGTCCATTTTCATCTTTAATGTCTCAGGGTGGAGAGAAACCTAGTCATCAATGTTTACGTATATGTTTACTTAGTTGTTCAACCCAAACAAGAAGTGCCATATCCCTGTGGGACATAGAGTTACTAACTGGAAGAAAAATTCTGTGTATAATATCTAGTCCAAACACTGTTTTCCAAAGTTACTTTTAATGTGTTATGATTTGCCAAGCCAAATAGCTGTTAGAATTGTGTCAAAAATAGGAGAAAATGAAGGAAAATAGGAAAAATAGGTAGCAAATGAAAACATTAGGGCTTTTTTTTTTGAGGGATTGTGTGTGAGCTGTTCTTAGAGCTTGCATCTTTGGACTACTGATTTGGTTGTGCAGAAATCTATATTTCATACTGTGTTCAAGTCCTAGCTTAAGAGACAGATGAGACAGTATTTTCTATTTCTTTAATCTTGTGTATTACCCATGCATCATTAATCATCATTGAAACATGCAAGACTTGAAGGTGAATGTGCAAATACAATAAGATTAAGTATTTCATATGAGAAAGACACTGATTTTAGTTTTATCCTTTTATTAATTGTTTTAAAATAATTAAATAACCTATCATTAAGTTAAAACAAAGTACCCTACCATTTTTCATACTCCAAAGGTAATTTTAGAATCATGTTCTAGAATTTTTGCTGAATATCAACAATATAATGAATTAAATCTTTCCCTTACAGTGACTAAATTACTGCTTTATTGCTCAGTTTCCCAAAAGAGGCTGTTTGTAAAAGATAAAAGAATACTTTTATTCCTGGTTACAAGTAGATAGCCATATTATAAAAACAATGAAGGCTATAAAAGAAAAACTTTGAACCCAAGAGATCCCGTATCTTCAGTACAGTATTTAGTTTTGTTTTTTGGTTTTTTTTTTTTTTTTTGGTCCTGTTGTGGGGCCTGAACTCTGGGCCTGGGCGCTGTCCCTCAGCTCTTCAGCTCAAGGCTAGCGCTCTATCACTATAGCCACAGCACTACTTCTGGCTTTTTTCTTTTTGCTTATGTGGTGCTGGGGAATCGAACCCAGGGCCTCATGCATGCAAGGCAAGCGCTCTACCACTGAGCCACCTTCCCATCCCCAGTATTTAGTTTTGAGTGTACATAGCAGAATGCTGAATGACTGAATTGTGGGTGAGGTACAAATAATTACAGTAAGACAAGGATGGGATTTCTGACTAGGGGAAGCATTTGAACTAGGAAGTGAGATGTAGTGATTACATATTTTAAAGAATTTCAATAAATATGGCCATTATAATTTCTTTGCTTCCCATTTTCTTATATAAATCACAACTCACAGAACAATGGCCATGTACATAATATCATTGGAGTGAACTAAAAAATAATTTCATTATCCAGGTATGGTAGCTCATGCCTGTCATCTCAGCTGCATCGAAGGCAGAGATCCAGAGGATTGAGGACAACCTAAGCAAAATTTTTAGTGAGATTCCATCTTCAGAAATAGGCCAGGTGAGCTCAAATGTGCAGGAGGCATAGGAAGTCTGAGTCTGGCCTGGGAAAATGTGTGAGACCTTGACTGAAAAAATAACATAAAGTATAAATAAAATGAACAACGGCAACAAGAGATGACCAAAAAAGCCGAGGGTGTCACTCAGGCGGCTTGCTGTCAAGCTTAAGTCTCCGAGTTCATACCCTAGCACTGTCAAAAGTAAATAAGAAAGGTAGGAAGGAAGGCAGGCTCATATTGCCTGTGCTCATTAATTTTAATTAGCAATGTCCATCTGCAGATCAACCAAGTCAGTATTTCGTGTGTAGTTTTAAGCTTAGAGTATATTTTCTCATGGCAGCAAAGCTACAGTGTTGGTTAAGGTCTTAGTCCAGCAAGCAAAACCCACCCATGTGCAGTGCACCGGAGTTACTGGATTTCTAGAAAACTGGTGTGGTCCCTAGCCTGTGAACTTTTCACAAGAGGTGTGAGAGGAGGTCTTCAGACTGGAAGTGTAGAAAGTTGGAGACTGAAGAGGGCACCTCAACCTTGAAGTCACGATTAGAAGTCCTGACTTTGGGCTGGGATAAGAATACATTTTTGTTCATTTATTTTCTTAAGGGTTTTTCTTATTTGTTTCAGTGGTTTTTGGAGGAGAATTCAGCTCAGTTATGCAACACTGGCCTAGATGTGAGATGTGAGTTCAATCCCGAGAACTATGGAAAGGAGAAAACGGTTTAAGCAGTAGCCTTTACCCATGTAACTTCTAAACCCCCCTGATCACTTCTTTTATAATCCAACAGTTTTGCTTTTTGGGCCTCATTTTTTGTATTAAGGCTCTACTTACTCAATAAATCATAGGCTGCATTGTAATATGGTAACTTTCTCCCCCTTCACTGAGTATTGTACATGAGCAATTGGAACTTTCAGTTTCTAAAAGCTAATTATAATGTGAAACTGAAAGCTGAAAGCTCTTGAAGAAGCTTGGAACCTATTGACAGTTTTTCCTTTGGAAATTACTTTAATTTCTTTTATCTTTGTTCAGTATCTGAACATGAGCTTTTAAAATAAGACCTAATTTTCTAAAGAGCTGTTCTTTTTTCCCATAATGTCAGAAACCTATGTAGTAATAGCAGGCTAAATTTCCACTGAAGGTTGAAAGTAATTCTCTCTCTCTTTTTTTTTAATGGTAACACTGTCAAGATCATGGTAGACAGATGCAAATAATTCTCGTGGGCTAATCTGTTACTATCTGCCAGACATAATTTCAGGTAGATTCAGTCTCAGTGATATCCTGATCATGCCTGGATTTTAGTTTAACATAATCTTTTATTGAAAGCTGTTTTTGTACAGATTCTCAACTCCAGATAGATTGAACAATGATTTAGGTAGAGGAAAGAAAATGAGTAGCATGGTAAATAGGCATGGTGGTCATGCTTTATTTAACGTTCTCTGTCTACAATTTCATCACCATCAGCAGCTGTACCAGCTTCTATCCAGCAGTGATATCTGTTTATACTCCCACAAGACAAAGCAGTCCAAAGATGGCCTCAGGTTACCTAACCTATGTATATAACTCAAGGATATATGGGTATATTGCAACAGTCCTTGGGAAACACAGACTCAAAGGCCTGTGGATGTTTTGGAGAATGAGCTTAACTTATTTTCCCTTCACTGTGTGTGTGTGTGTACATATACATACATATATACTTATAATGTATATAGGTATATACATATATAGGTATATATGTGTATATAGGCATATATGTATATACCTATACATATATACCTATAAAACATGTTTTAAAATGTAGATTCCTGCAGAGCCAACTTCTGTTGAATATCTATGCACTCATCATAGAGATGGTGAAGTTTCCAAGAATGACAAATAGGCTGAGTTTACTCCTGAGTTGAAAGGTTTCATGGTTTTCTATATGGGGAAGATTTTCTACTGTTCAAAGAAACAGTGTCAGAGGGTTTCTTCCAATGCTTTTTACTTCAGAGTCCCTTTTCCTTTTCCCCCTCTTGTCTCTGTAAATGGCTGTCTTGATAACACTGTGATCAGCCCTTGAGAGTACAAGATTTCCTTATTGTAAAGAAAATAATTACTTTAGAATGTGAGTACTATTTAAATGAAGGACTAGCAGAGCCCAAAAGTAATCAGAGAGCTGCAATTCTATTCTGGTTTGTTCTGACTATAGATTTAACCTGTGCTCTGGATGTGGTAACATTAGTGTCTGATGAAAAGATCCATCCAAATTCCAATTTGGCATTTCTTTTGTCTACGTTTTGCTCTGCACATCTGTGTCTATACAAGAGGGACATTTCTCTTGTTATTATTCTCTTTGTCATTTTCCTGTGTATCATGACTTCTTGAGAAAAATTAGAGTTGAACTGTATAAGTGGTTGGATTAGACTGTAGTGATTTGATCCAAGGAGCCTGAGACACTAGCTTGCCTCTGCCCTGTCAGGTGAGGGAGGCTGCTCTCTGATGGTCTTGGGGGGGTGGATGGAGATTCTGGAGAGAATCAGTGTTACTGAGCAGTATGAAAGCATTTGGTGTTTGTCACTGAATTTTTGAATAAAATTCTCAAAGAATAACAAGACAGTGTGAAAGGTGACAATCTTTGAAATATAATACTAAGAAAAAGTCATGACATTTCTTTAAAATTGTTTGCTGCTATGTGATATTAAAAGAAAAGACTTAATGCAATTTGCATGGAGGCCCAGAGGTTTTTCAGGGATTTCTAGATTCAAAGTAAAATCTTACTATAAAACTTTATTGTCATGTACAAGGGGGAAAGTAAGCATTTCTTTACTGTTACTGCAGACTAATTCTAAGGGAATGAGTATAGTTTCTATGACAATATTTTTATTTGGAACTTCCCATGAATGTGTGTGTGTGTGTGTGTGTGTGTGTGTGTTTGTGTGTTATATAGTTTATATTTCGTTATACCCGACTTAGAAACATAGAACTGAAACTTAAATTTCAGGAGGATAAATTATTTTAATAGACTATCATCATCACAAGGGTAAATACCAGCTTAACGTTTATCTTTTATAGTGAGAATTTTCATTACTATAAAATGTTGCACATAAAAGGAGTCTTGCAAAAATCTAATTGGCTGCTTATTAACAAACAAATTCAGAAATATGACATTGCTCAACTTGATGAGGAAAGAAATTCTGGGTAGTTACCCTTTCTTGAATTTGGTGATCTTCACTGAGGAATAGTATAATGATATTCAGTATATACAAATATTTGTTTGTAATTGCTTTAGAAACATTTCCTTTTTATTAACTTTAATTGGAATAATTTTGTTCTCGAAAAATAAACTTTGAAATTTAAAGTCTATTTTTTAACTTTTTAATAGAAATATTAGAGATTTTATGCTGCAGTCAGTACTTGAAATTTGCATAATGCTGATTGGTAGAGGTTGGAGGTAAAAATGCAAATTAGCCTTTACAATTTAAAAAAAAATAAACCTGGTTACAACTTGATTTTTTTTCTTCTGAACTTGGACATATAACCTATAAAAATATGGGAAATGAACATATTCCAAAAAATAGCATTTTTATTAGAATGCCTCATACTGTAATATAACTCTTTTATGAGTGTGTATATAAGTATAATTTTGTATTAAATGTGAAGCTAGTTCAGTAGACAGCACTTTGGAGAGGGGAGACTGCTTATGAATATGAACAAAGCTAGCTATAAGCAAGTGAACCAAAGGTAACAAGGTTAACTACATGTAGTTCCAAGTAGCTTTAATACTGACAGCAAGAAGTTAGCTATTGGTGAAAACAGTGTGAAATGCAATTCTGCGCAGCTGTCTGATTTATCAGCCAGAACAAACCTCTTGTGTTTCAGTGTATTCCATCACTCTAGGTACCCACTATTGACCTGTTCCATCTACATATGTTTGCTCCCCACTACTGTTTTCCAGTTGTTTAGAAGTAAGCTAAATGAACCTCTTGCATTTCTTTTAAGTACTTTTTTTCATTTCTTCTGAGTTTGTAACCCTGCCCCCTACACACACACAACACCCTTTGAGGCATAATAATCAAGAGTGCCAAGAGTGGACAGTTTTCCTACTGAATAAGCCATTGTCCTCACCACCTACAGTCTACCTTTATGTATTAGCGCTATGGACTATAGAGACCTGTGTCTCATCAGATCCCTTGATTGGGTCCTAGGTATAGACTTTTCTAGTCTACTTTCTACATTAATTCATTCATCAAGCTATTAAAAATTAGTTTGTTTTCTGAAGTTACTTTATGAATATATGCATTTTTTCAGTAACAATGGCAGATGATGGTGGTGGTGGTGATTTGCCTCTCACTCTCTACAAATTCCATTTTAACTAAGACTTTGTTGTATTCTGAACCAGGTATAGTGCTGAGTATTGGCTGATACGATGATGGAGCAGCATAGACATGAAGAGCTTCCTAATCCTGGAAGAAGTGAAGTAATGAACCACCATGATAATTATTAGAGTAGAGTTAGATCCTGGAGTGCCTGGTAGAAGCTCATAACGAGAGGACTGTTCTGTCCCAAAGAAGGTGCTGTCATTAGGTTATTATGCTGCCAGTGTGTTGTTCAGTCTGTAAAGCAGTACAATATGTATCCACAAAACTAGTAAAAAATGCAGTTCTTGAATATTTTTGTAAGATTGAGCTATTGTTGAAGGCCTGGTTGGTCTTACAGGAAATTCCCTGAGAACCAAGTACTGAGCCCAAAGTTGCTCTGAGATGAAGACAATGGGGGAAAGAGGAGGAATCAGCCAAAGACCAGGAGGCAGGGGGAAGACTAAGAGAATGTAAAACTTCAAATGTAGACAAAAATATTCTTCCAGATAGAAAGCAGAAGGGAGGCGTCATCAGAGTTCTAGCTGAAGCTTGTGTTAATTGAGATAGTCTAAAAGCTAGCATGTGGACTGAGCCAGGGCAGCACTGTGATATATCCACACAGCTGGGGAGGCAGAGCCTGGGTGAACAAGAGTTAAGCCAATGGGATATTTTCCACTGTGGAAAGAAATGAGAGGAGCTCTCAAAAGGGCTTTTGGAGGGCAGACGGGGCATGGTTTGTGCGCTCTTCCAGTGGGGCCCAGTACAACTCTGGAGGACAGTTTATATGAGGCTCTATTTTATGACCATATGTAGCTCACATCAGTGATTGTCTACGTGTGGGCCAGTCCTGGGGCTTACATTCAGGGCCTGGGCTGTGTTCCTTAGCTTTTGTATTTAAGTCTAGCAGATCTATAATTTGAACCATAGCTCCTCTTCTATCTTTTTCTTGGTTAACTGGAGATGGGTCATTCCTGCCTGTCTTCTTGGCCATCTTGAGCCATGAGCCTCATATCTCAGCTCTTCAGTAGCTAGGATTATAGATGTGAGCCACTGGGGCTCAGCTTTAATATATTTTCATTTGTGTTGAGGTTCGCCTCTCTCTATGTAAGTTGATCTTTCTATGTAAATTAGCATATAACATACCCCTTACTACTGTAGCTTTGCTGTTGTCAATTTTTTTAAAAAAGCTATTTAGTTAGTACCCACTCAAGTATTTGGTCTGAGTAACTTCAGTATTTAGTTAGGTCCAGCTAAGACTTGCTATGATAGCACCTGGCACTGTTCTTGATGCTGAACGAGATGGTAGTCTACAGTAAGGTGTCCCCTTTAGGTGTAAGGAGAGGCATGTGTGACAGCTGGACATCTTGAGTTTTCCTTCCTAGCTCTGTGATCCAACTGGCTAAACACAGGACCTGGCTAGACAAAATTGAGCTCTAATAGAATTACAGTTCAAACATTTTAGCTCCCATGGCACAGGAGCTAAGAGAAATCTTTTATGGAAACGATGAAGTTGAGGAATATTGTGGCCTGGCACATGGCTGATCCAGTCACCAGGTTTTTCTTCATCTTCTGCTCATATAAAGGTCTACTTAGGCTGCTGTGGGGACATAGAAAGGGAGGAGAGGATCATGGTTCTGACCTTGGGGGCCTGGGATAGAGATAGTAGCACAATGTGGTGTTTGCCAGAAATTAATGGAATCTACTTTCCACACTTTTTAATCCATGGGGTCAGAGTGCTCAAACTGAGCATTTTACTCTGTAACTATATTGTGAATAGTCTATGCTTGATAGAAAACAACCTTAAGATCTGCATTTTATTGGTTGTGGAATCTCCATGCTTAACCAGTGTTTACCCAACTGATTATAATTACATTTTCCAGTCATATAACATTTAATCAACTTAAAGATCCTATTTTGTGATCAAAGATGTGATTAATTCAGAAACTGTCATGTACCATCAAACAAGCTTCAACTTTTGAGCTTTCTTCTCAAACTGGTATTTTTTTATACGTGCTTGGTGAGTGACTGAGAGATGCTTAGCCTCCTTTCTTAAAATAATATTAGTCATCCTTTCTAAAGCCGCCTTTTAAAGACCGTAATTTCATTCTTGACAAGGACATACCATTTCAAGTGTTGAATTTTGTGTTTTGTACTTATTTGTAAGTGACTTTTATTACTGTTAAGAAAATTGGTGAATATTTGAATCAAGATAATGCATACTTCTACAGTGGGCTTGATCTTCTGTTAAATTTGCTTCAAAATGGTATCTGAATGTGGTGTCATCATTTAGTATGACAAATTGTTGAAATAAGGGTTTTTAGTAGCATTTTAATATTTCATGGAAATGAGTAACCATAAAATGGGCAAAATAAAATAGCAATTATTACCTGACTTAATGGTTACTTGGACTATTAAGTCAAGATTAAGTGGAGTTTGGAGCACAGCATGATGATATTTAACTGCTTTTTGGAAAGACCACCTTAAGTAGAAAAAAAACCCAGCTATTATATAAAAAGGCAGTATCAAGTGTTAGGGAGATTTCTGATTTCAATGTAAGGTTTTTAATGCTTTTTTTGGTGTCAGATTTATATTCTTTTTGGTGTACTTGCTTGTTTCAATGAGGATAAAATATTACTTTCTGTTTATATGCCTTTGAAGGAAAGGAATGTGCTGGCATTTGGCTTTTCCCTTGGAGCTCTGGTGGAGGGCAGGTGATAAACGTTTTAACACGCTCCCTGTGCATAGCCATTCCCTGGAGGTTTGTGTTATCCAGAGCTCCTAGGCCAGTTCCCATCAGTCAATCAGTAAATAGTACTCGAGTCCTTAGTGTTGGCCCCACACTCTGGAGACATTATAAAAGTTATGGAACTATCGGCCCTACCAGACATAATTGACATACACTTCTGTTTTCAGCTCAACAAGCACATCCTGAAGTGAATAATTTTGTCGGGCTAGCTGCGACGAAGTGGCTATTTTTATTTATGTTGATGTTGGCACTGGAGTTTGAACTCGAGCTTCCCTGTCTCCTGGGCACTCTGCTACTTGACCCAGGCCTCTACTTCCCAATACTTGCTGGCTAATTGAAAATTATGAGTCTCTAGGATTAATCTGCCCTCAGTATTCAGGTCTCATCTTCCTATCCACACCTGGTTATGGAGAGGTTTTTATGAACATAACAGCATTAGCTGGTGTTTTCCTATTTATTCATATTTTCTTCTATTTTTATACATTCAGACTTTTTTAGTCTTTGTATATTGCCTTTGTAGATGGGTGTCCACAGGAAGGTGCCACGACAGACTTTATCTTTCTGTAGGGAGAGGGGTATGCTAATTCAAGAACAATTGATGGTGGAGTTTCAGAGGTACTACTCTGAGAGAGCCACAGGTACTACTCTGCAGTTCTGAGCTTTGATATGCCTGGGAAACTGGTCCGGAGTGAGATACCTTCTATGGGCAATCATCTTGGAGAGCTGCAAGGGATATACTGTAGAAGACACCTGTAGCAAGTACTTGGTGAGACTGGCCTTTCAGCCTAGGTGCTGGAGCCTAGAAGAGATAAGTCCACTAGATCCAGGGAGACAAGCCTTCCTTCTGTGTGTCCTTCCTCTACTTTGGCCTGACAGAATCTCATTCTGTGGCAGCTTTTGAGGGAGAAATATTTACTGACCATAAGGAAGAATGGATTTAGAGCTGGAAGCAAAGAAATTGATACTCATACAAGCTACCAGCTTCTTAAAAATCCCAGAAGATGCGAACTGATACCTTTAGATACAGTCAGCAGAATCTATTATGGGATAAACAACCTAGTTACTTCAGTAAATAAATTGTATTGAAACCAATAAAAAGTCATGGAAGGAAAATAGTGATTAAAAGAGAATAGCCATTCTTATTTGAGTGCACAAGGATAAAAATACATTTTTGTGTATGGTTGAACTCGACCATTGTGGATATTTGATAGCAAGTAACCTTATTTATTTTTAAGTCTGTTAATCATGTGGTGGTGGTATATATAAATATATTTTAAAAAATTATCTTTTTTTTTGAAAATACCATTCAGAGGGGTTACAATTACATGAGCAAGGTAATGAGTACATTTCTCATCAAACATTGTTGCCTCCTCCTTTGTTTCCCCTTCCCATCTCCTCCCTCACCCCGGCCCCATGCCAAAGTTGTAAAGTTCACTTTTTGACATAACATCTTGTACATCACATTGTTGCAAATGGTCTACCTGTATCCCTATTTAAACAATTGGTTTTTTTCCCTTCCCCTTCACAAATTATACCAACATCAAATACAGTGAAAACAGGAGTTATACCATGGGGGAGGGACATACAAAGAAACAAAGAAATACCTTATAAATATGTTAGAAACAATAGCAAAAAAGAAAAAAAAAACATCTGAGTCATTATCTTGGGGTTCATTTCACCTAACATAACTTATCTGACCTTTTCTGCTTGTCTCAGACATATACTAATAATTGCAAATAAGGGAAACCATGGGACCTATATTTCCTTGGGCCTGGCTTACTTCACTTAATATAATTTTTTCCAAGTCTTTCCATTTCCTAACAAATGTGACAATGTCATTCTTTCTGATGGAGGCATAGAATTCCATTGTGTATATATACCACATTTTCTTGATCCATTCATCTACTGAGGGGCATCTGTGTTGGTTCTATATCTTAGCTATGGTAAATAATGCTGCAATAAACATAGTTGTGCTGGTAGCTTTAGTATAGTCTTGTTTGTGATCATTTGGGTAAATGCCCAAAAGTGGGATTGCTGGGTCATAGGGCAGCTCTATGTGGAGTCTTTTGAGGAACCTCCATACTACTTTCCAAAGTGGCTGAACAAGTTTACACTCCCACCAACAATGCAGTAAGGTTCCCTTCTGTTCACATCCCCTCCAGCATCTGTTATTATTAGAATTCTTGATTATAGCCATTCTAACTGGGGTGATGTGGTATCTCAATGTTGTTTTGATTTGCATTTCTTTTATGGATAGGGAGGTTGAGCATTTCATCATGTATCTATTGGCCATCCTTCTTTCCTCTTCAGAGAAGTTTCTCTTTAAGTCTTTAGCTCACTTATTTATTGGGCAGTTGTTTCTTTGAGGATTTGTTGTTGGGGGATTTAATTTTTTGAGTTCCTAGTATATTTTAGATATGAGACCCTTGTCTGTTGTATGGCTAGTGAAGATCTCCCAATCTGTGGGCTTTCTATTAATCTTGCTAGCTATGTCCTTTGCCATGCAGAAGCTCTGAAATTTCATGCAATCCCATTTGTCCAACCTTTCTTTGATTTGTTGTGTTTCTTGGCCTCTATTAAGAAAATTTCAGTCTGTGCCAAGGAGACCTAGGGTTTCTCCTATTTCGTCCTGTAATGTTTTCAGAGTGTCTGCTTTGACTCCGAGGTCTTTGATCCATTTGGAGTTGATTCTGGTGCAGGGTGATATATAAGGATCTAGCTTTAGTTTTCTACAAGTGATTAGCCAATTTTGCCAGCACCATTTATGGAAGAGGTTGTCTTTCTTCCATTCTAATTTTTTTAGCTCCCTTATTAAAGATTAGATGGCTATAGGAAGAATTATCTTTTGAAGACATTTGTGGATTCAGTTTTATCTTTTAGAGAAGCATGTGGACTTAATAATAGAAGAAATGATACAATATCTGGGATTTATTAATTTATACTAAAGACATTTAGTAATGTCTTTGTTGCTTTTTTGTTGAAAAATTCAAATAATGTGAGTTTATTTTTTCAAATGAACTAAAGAAGCTATTACTATGTAGTAGCCACCTACCTTAGCTAAGTATGGAAGTTGTCAATCAGGAACAATGACCTGTCTTTAAAATAATGTAACTTTAAATCTTGTTCCTGGGTTTTGTTTCTAATGAGCTGTTAGAAATTTATGACGCTGATAACTGACTTTTACTGAGACCTATTTCCTGGCCATCTTCATCTGTATATAGTTTGACCTGGTGGTTTACAGTATGAACAAGTCTGTTGTACTTTATGGGATGGTTGATACTGTCTCATGTAAGGACAGAAAATCAGCTATTGTTTTCTACAGCCTTGTTGACATATGTTTTCTACCCGCAAGCCTGAATCTGTATCCTTATGACATGTTTACTGTTCCTATAAACTAGAGTATTCTTCAACATTTCAGAAATGTGACTTCTATACTATGTATCCTCTACTGCTATGTTATTTATAGCATAAATGGAGGTGTAGATTCTGAGAAACATGCATATTAGAACAAGTAGACATTCCTATATATATACCAGTACTTTTACTAATTCTTGAATTTTTTATTTTTACATAAGTCTCACGATTAATTTTCTGATGTTCCTCAGCTCAGTGCAAGTTCAACCTTGTTCATTTCATAGCGGAGAGTAACATATTATATTTTATACAATCCCAATGATATGACAGAGATGATAAGGTTTGGCATTAACAACTACTGATGACACTTGAGGACAGGGAAAAGCTAAATAGGGTATGTTCTTTTTTAATTTATTAATTTTTTTCAATACTGTGGTTCAATCTCAGGTTCTTGTGCTAGGTAGGTTAGTGTGATACTGTGGAGCCATGCATCTTGCCTTGTTTTTCACTAGTTCTTTCTTTCTTTTTTAAATAAACGTTCTCATTTCCGTCATGGGCACTTACCTAAGTTTCTATTTACCTGCTTTTCTGCTTCCTATTGTTTCTGATATCAGAGTCACGTGCCTACCACATCCTGCTTTCCTCTCTTGAGTCAGAGACTCTTGGACTTTTTGCCTTGTCTGGACTTGCAATACGGTCTGCCTAATCTCAACTTCCCTTCTAGCTTGGGGTGACATGTGCATGCCTCTGTACCCAGCTGTCCTTGACCCATAATTCTATTCTCAGCCTCCCAGTAGGAAGGATTATAGGCTGGAGCCACTGGTGCTGGGCTTCTTATATTTTTTTAAAAAGACTTCACTAAATGTTTATAGGCCACTCCTTTTTCTACCTAACACCACATTGTTATTTGTGTGTGTGTGTGTGTGTGTGTGTGTGTGTGTGTATGTTGCCATAATTAATAATTGTGGAGATACGCTGTCCTGCAAGCTAACAAGTTAGTCACAAAGTCTTGGGCACTGGTGGAAGTTAGGAAACGGTTTTATTTTTCCAGCAGTAACAGTAGTCAGAGGATGTGGGTTTAGGGACCAGTTTCCCAGAATACCTTTTCTCTGGCATTGATGTACAGATGATCAGATGATACTTACATGTAGTATGGAAGAAACTCAGTGCTTATGAGCCTCTAGTTCCTTTATTTGTTTGAATGAGAAGGAAATGCCCTGGAATGTAACATCTTTAGTAAACCTTTTACTCCAGATCTGACAATGCCTTTACCTTAAAAACTATCATTAAAAAGATAGTCTGGATCAAAACTAGTCAATACTAACTTACAAGGCAAGCTGAAATGGTCACTTCCTCCCTCCTTCTCAAGACATGTAGAAATGTGAGAGTCCTGCCGAGAATTACCTCTCATCTGCATTACACTGTCTAGACTCCTGATGATTTTTCACATCAATATCCTTCTTTTCCAGCTACTGTGATTATTCATATCTAAAGAAACTCAGTTCAAATCTGTCCAATTTGTCTCCTACAAATTTAATTGAGAGCCTGGGCAATAATATTCCAAGAAACTGGATGAGATCAACCTGAGATAGGACATTGATATTAGCTGAAGGGTCAGTAATAATACAGTAAGTTTTGTGAAGGAAACTACTGGCCTGAGCTGAGAGAGGGGTTTTGAGCTCTGCTTACCCAGTAGAGACACTATTCCCATTTTCACATGTGCATTGCTAGTGTCGAGATGCAATAGCTTGTAACAGCCCACTGGGAATTGGCATGCAACTTAGAAAACCTCAGAGAACCAGTACAAGCAGTTGAGATGAGGCATCTATAAATTGAGGTCCAGTGACTTCTTTTTAGGTGCCAGAGTTAGGGATAATCTTTTCCTCACTGAAATAGTTTCTACTTTCTTTAAAGCTGAGATAAACCTGGTATCAGGCTAGTAGTCTTTGAATCATTTCTGACAAACTGCGACTTACTGAGCCCTTCTCATTGATCCTACCCCTCAGTGGGACATATCAGACCAGAAAGTCACAAGGCATCTAGTATCAAGAGTTCCCAAGCAAGCTTATAGCTGCTATTTAAAAGCTATGCACCTGGTGGCCCTGGCAGGTGGGGGATGCGTCCAAAACCCCTAGGGATGCTTCTGGTCGGAGACTACTTTGGTCTGCCCAGTCCTCCAACTCACAGACTTTTGGCATAGATGACTTAGTGAGCTGTGGAGGCCAAGAGGTTGAGAGCATGCCACAGTCTGTCAGGCAGCTTTTCCCAGGGCCTTTTCTGTTGGGCAGCATCTGAAAGCAGAACATAGCAGAACACAGAAAGTCGACTTACTTAACAGACAGCTGATTTCCTTAACTGGTAGATTTCAGAGTGGGAATCTGACCCAGTAGTCTGAGGCACTTTTACTGGGAAAACACTGGCAGGTTAAGGCTTTCTTTGCCAACACTGTTGAGAGTAAAGCTTCTGATTTGGGACTCCACAGCAACTTCCCCAGTGAACTATGACTGTCACAAACACAAAGACCTGACCCATCCCCAGGTGCCAAATAGTTCTTCTGAGGAGTTTAGTTCCCCCAAGAGGAATGCTGGACGCCTCACAAGGGAATGGAATTGGTTTTGCTGCTCAGGTATCTGGGAGGTGGAAAGAAGTGTTAAGAGAGCAGAGACTGTGTGGTAAGGACCAGTAGTCCGAATCGTGTTCTTTGTACTCAGGATGGCTGGCTGGATTCTCTGGGCCAGGGGAGCAACCACTGAATTTAGTAGACTGTGATTCATGGTCTCCAACCTGTTAGCTCTTTTCTGTTGACACATGTTCTGTAGGATGAATTGCGACAGACCGAGGGCGAAGGGTTGGGAAACCATTAACACACTTTACATGTGCTTTTCTTCATCTGCATAATCCCTCACATAGACCAAAGAAGTAAAAGCATATAAGACTTAATTCTTACTATATATCCAGATATTTGGATTGTAGGATTGTAAAAATATTTGGACATATAGTAAGAATTGCTATTTGCTTTAGAGGGAGATGCATCTACTTCATAGTCTATACAAATAAAATTGTTTGTATTCAAATTTTAGCATATGCAAGAATTTCCATTCACAGCTATATCTTTCTATGAGGTAATATCTCCCAAGTAGTCTTTTTATTCCCAAATTGCATTCTCCTATGGAATGCCAATATTATTATAAACTACTATTATAATATTTTTTGGTGCCAGTACTAGTGCTTGAACTGAGGACCTTGTATTCTTGCTGTTTTGCTCAACGCTAGTGCTCTACCGCTTGAGCCACATTCTCACATTCTAGCTTTTTGCTATTTAATCAGATTTATTTGCCCAGGCTGGCTTGGAATTTTGATCTTTAGATCTGAGTCTCCTGAACAGTTAGAATTCTAGGAGTTGGCCACCAGGGCCCAGCTTAGACTAATATTTTTAAATAAAAGAACTCATCCAAGTCCACACTTTTGAAACACACCAGAAGTTCTGCTTGTTTTTGGTGTTTGTTTACCTTTTGCTTGGGGCTCTGATTTGTGTGAGCAAAATGGCTCTGTTCTGCACTTTCTCTCTCTTACACTATTTGTTTTCACTTGGTATTTGTTTAGCTTTTGTTTTGGACTCTGTTTTGTGTCTAACTCTGAGCAAAATTAGCTCTTTTCTTGAGAAGCACTTTCTCTCTCTCCCTTTCACTCTTAACTTCTTCTTTTTCTATGGATTCTTAAGTACTTTTTTTCTTTCATATTTAATTGTCTCTGAGATTAGGATTAGCACTCACCATCATTAAAGTAGCAGTCATGACCGAGTGGTGTGAAAAATTGCTGACTTGCAATTAAATTGCAATAGTTTCAAAAGATCAGAATCATGTATTAATATATCATTTGAGAAAATATTTTTAAAAACTGATAGAAGTTAATTAATACTGTTAAAATTTAAAAAGCAATCTAAGATACTCAAACAATAAAATCTTTAAATGAGAAAATCATCACCAAAATTGTCCTGTATCTCTAAGGCTTGTAGAGCAGTTAAGAAAAAATTAGCCATATATATTTCTAAGTTTTTAACTAAGACCCTTAAAAGAGAAGGTAGATTAACAAGAGGAAAAGAAACATATTTATTAACAGAGTATATCCTGTGTACATGAGAGAAAACTGAAGGAAAGGGTAACTTGGATTTAGCTATTTGAGGTCCTATTGTATTTTCCACAAAGAACATTAAACTCTTGGAAGTGACAAGGCCGCAGTAAAGGGCTGTAGGTCTGCAGAATTGAAGTGTGTATGGAAACTATTGGTAGTAGAGGCCAGTTAGTGATGGTCGCTGGGTGGATTTCTCTGGGGCCATCTCCAGGCTAATGAGGGCCCACAGTCCTCACTTGTGATTAACATTTTGTCCTTCTCTCATGGAGAACAATGGAGAATATCTTTATAATAAATTAATGTCCTAGTATAGAGAATGGGGTAAGACAAGAGAGCGTTTCTTGAGTCTACTTCTCCCTGGCCTTCTGCTCAAAGACTCCTTTTATCAAAATGACTCATTTTGAAGTAGCATGTTCAGCTACCCTGACTCCTTTCATTTTCCTGTATATTTCTGTGTCATCAACAGCCCACAGGCAGACGATATATTATTCTGGTGGGAACTCTCTTAGCTGATAGGTTCTGTGAACCACCTAGCCTTTCCTAGTCTTTCTTAGGTGAGAACCAGCACAGAGAATTACATGAAGTACAATCATAAATAAGAAATCACCTCTGATAAAGACAGGGCTGCTTAAAAGTTGAGCCCAGACATTTCCATAAGAAATCCTGTGCCACTTGGTAATAGGACCTCAGACAAGTTACTTTGCTTCTGTAGCCTTAGTTTTCCCTTTGGAAAAATGGAAAAAAAATAATATGATTGTCCCCCATAATTGGTAAAGCTTACACGCATAAGCACACATACAAGGCTTTGATTTCTAATGTTTCCTTGGCTTGTGTTCTTGGAGTTACTGATCACTTATTAAGCACCTTTCTCTGTTCCTGGTATTAGCGAGAGACAAACTTTTCCCCACTGAGCTTCCTGTAGAGTGGGGAGAAGTTCAGTACTGGATGCTGGATGCATAGTAATTGCGCTGTACTGCAACTGTGTAGTAAAGCAGTAGCACGTGGGTATTCTTTTGGGACAGCAGTACCTGGGAAAATGGGAGGTTTAATTATTTCTCACTCCTCCATGCTTGATCCATACCCAAAGGAGGAACTGCCAAGAGCTTCACTGACAGCTTGCTGTGTTGGCATTTGCTATTCACACATTAATGGCATAAATTTTATGGCTTTTATACTGATGAGCAGATTTAACCTGTCTTCTTAAGATTTCATTCATAATCTCATTCATACATTCTTTCTCGCTTGCTTGAAGAGTCTGTGATTTTAGAAGCGCTAAGCTGCTGACTCATACAACTGAAAACCTGGATTGATTAGCCAGCATAAGTTAAGATTGATTTTATTTTAATTTCAGTGTGTCAAATCTAAAGAAGAGGTTCACAACCTTACAGCTGTCTAGAACACTTTGACACAGCTCCAGGCAAGAAGGCCAATAATCGGCACATCATCATGGAGACTGAAAGCCAAACCAATCCTTTGAATGGTCTCAGCTGAGATTAGGGAGAGAAGAAGCTAGTGGCCGTTACTTAAAAATTGATCTAAAAGCCAGGAGCCTGTAATCTTAGCTGCTCCACCAACAAAGATCTGAGGATTGTCATTTGAAGCTAGCCCTGGCAGGAAAAAAATCCATGAGATTCTTGTCTCCAGGTAACCACCAAAAATCCAGAAGTAGAGCTGAGGCTCAAATGCTAGAATGCAGACTTTGAGAAAAAAAAAATGTCAGAGGCCAGGCCCAGGGCCTGAGTACAAATCCCAGGACCAGCAAAATCAACAACAACAAATACCTCAATGGATGTATTTTTCTGTATTATTACCACAACGCTTATTGAGTTTTCTCTGCCATTACCGCTTCTTCTGCATCCGTGATTCTGGACACTTTTGTGTGACCTTTGTGTGTTTTTCTACCCGATGCTCAAGTCTTCCTTGCAGAATGCTTAACCTGTGGCCTTACACAAGTCATCTATTGTCCATTAGTGTCAAGGATCTACCTACTGAATGCCCACTAGGTATAAGTGTTTGCCTTCCCCCAATATGGGTTTTACTCTTAATAGTGTGGATTGCATCTGTGTAACCAAAATCCATTCATCAGTCATAATTTTGCTTGTTAATTTAAACCTGTGCATTGAAAAAATCAGATAATAATTGCATTTTATTCAAACCTTTTAGTCATGTAGTGAATTATATAACTGGTGCTAATTAAGGAGAGTGTTTGGACCTACTCTGTAACTTGAAATAATTGGCATTTGTTTTCTCTCAAACTATTGATCATTAGAACACATTGTCTTTTGCTTGAATATGTCCAGGTTAGCATTACTTGGACTTATTCTGATCACAAATATTGAGAGGAGATTTGGATCAAAATTCTCCTTAAGGAACATTTAAAACTGAAGTCTCTCTTCTATCATTATTTGTTCTCCATGTTGTTTTACGTACAGCCCAGGAAGCTTTGAAGCCTACTATTCCTCACCACATCTCACTGAACCTAAGAAGGCCTAGAAAAGGATGCTAAGGGGTCACTTTGCTGCCTTGCTACGCCTTTTTAGTGTTCTTTCTGTTGCTGCTCATAAAGGAATTCTGTGATTTTGTTGTGTTTAGAAATGGGTTGATGTAGCAGAAGTTGCCTATGGGTAAAAGTTAGGTTGTGTTTATTTTAGAAGCATAATCCCAATTTACTTAGAGTCTGCCTGCAGGAAATGTTTTGTTCTGACTTTTCAAGTGTGAAAACTATTGTGGACCCAGCTGTCAACATGTCAGAACTGATGTGATGGACTATAATTTTTTAGTACTTTATGAGAAATCCTTAGGGTTATGGCATTACATCCACAGTTTGCTAGGCAGTGATTGATTTTCTTGATTGACAGGGAACATAGTTCCTTGTGGTCCAGGTCAACAGGACTAGGGACAGGTGGTAGAGCAGCTTTGTATACAGTCAGCAACCCCAGAGCTTTCAGTGTGCCCAGAGAAAGAAAAGAGCTTCATTCATTATGGTATTAGTGAGTATGTGTTTAGCAGAAAAAAGAAAATGGCTAATTTCATGAGAGTAGAAAGAACACATTTGTTATAGCCCTTCCTCCTTTTATAAACAGAAATATTTAAAACTTTTTCAGGCTTATCTTTCTCTTCCCCATTACTCCTGGAGTATTATTATTATTATTAATTTGTAGTAGTAGTAACATGGATCTCTAGGCTAAGTGGATTCTTGTGAAGATGTATTGGGAAAATCTTGTTTATAATGAAAAGACAAAAGAAATAAAAACAGGAAGTATGGTAGTAGTAGTAGTAATGGTAGAATGTTGGCCTTGACCACAAAAGCCCAGGAACAGCACCAAGGGCCAGAGTTCAAGCTCCAGGACCAGCAATAAAGAAAAAGAAAAAAAGAAATAGCAAGAGATTTAGCTGACCCATTGAGAACTCTAAGAGGAGGTTTGCCAAGAAGTCAAAGAAGCCTTCCAAGAATGATTTACTCTCATCACCATACTGAGATGTATTGTGAAAAATGAAAATGGAGAATTGGCCATTGAATTGTGTAGCAAGAGGCCACACAGCGCCACAGGCATTGTGTCCAGGTGGTAAGAATGATACCTCACCTCCTTGGTACAAGTTTTGCTGAAGATTCAAATGGAGATATGGGATGAAAGGATATAGAGACCATATTTGCTAATGGTCTTTCATTAGCATTTTAACTTATAATTAACCCCATGCAACTGGAGAAAGCCATATGTTCACTTCTGGTGGAGGCAGGAGAGAACTCAGGGAAGATGGTCTTTGCTTCGACTCATTTTACTTTCTTTGAACCAATTCATTACATAAGACTTACAGTTCCTAGTCTAATGGCAATTCCATTATTTTAATAGGCTTTGGTATGGAATGTTTATTCAGAGCTTTTTGTAGTTCTGCTTTGTCCAGGTGTAATTTATTTCCTCAAAGAACAAATTGACTTGACAGTCCTGATTTCCCTATGTACACTTAAAAAAAAAAGTCTGTGCTTAAAACGGAAAAGTTTGTTCAATTTGAATATAAAGCTCAGTGCCCTAGAGTTTTGTTGTTTAATTGAAATGCTTTTTAGGGATGAGGGATTCATAGTAATGGTTTCAGGTTCTTTGACAAAATAGCTATTTGATGTATAGTGGCTGGCATGTGTTTTGACTAATATTGATTTTCTTTGAGTTCCAGTATGTTTTTTTAAGAATAAGAGTGTATAAACCCTTGATAACTTGGCAGTGCATTTCAGTAATATATGTTTTATATTGTCGGTGGTATTTATATGTCCAGATAGGTCACTGGTATGTTATTTTTGCTTTAAAAAAAATCTCATACCACATCGGATTTTTTTAAAGCAAAACCTTTTCATGTTGATTTATAAAAACATACAGATAGTTTATTATTTACTGTTTTCTTCTTTATTCAAATACTACTTGGTTCATCATTAGCTCTTTTATATGTTTATATTATTAGTTTTCTATAAATATTTCAGGAAATGACAGTTAAAAAGATGAGATCATGATGAAGTAATGTGCCTGATAAAATGTTGTTATTTATGAAGATGTTATATCATCATTAACTACTACCACTAGGCATTATTTCAGTAGTTCTCAACTTTTATTTATTCTTTTTATGCCCATACTGGAGCTTTGACTCAGGGCCTGGCTGCTATCCTTCTGTTTTATCACTCAAGGCTCCTGCTCTGTCAATTGAGCCATAGCTTCATTTCTGTCTTTTTGGTGGCTAATAAGCTATTATAATCTCTCCAACCTTTCTGCTTGGTCTAGCTTCAAGCTGTGATTCTCAGATGTTAGCCTCCTGAGTCATTAGGATTTGAAGGTATGAGCCAGCAGCACCAAGTGGCTCTCAACTTTTGTTTTCCATTAGACTGTTACTTCTTTCCTTTCTTAACATCTATGTACAGAAGCTAGAGCTATATAGTCACTACATATTTATTCTCTGCACTGGGTGAATGCAGATGATGAAATGGCAAGAGAAAGAACTAACTCTAGGGAAGGTTTTCCAAGAAGTCTCCATGGAGTGATCATACTCTGTCAACACACTGAGATGTGTTCAGCAGTATGAAGAGAGGATTGGCTATTGAATTTTATAATAGGAGTTCATCAGTGGCCTTGACAAACATTGTTTCCAGGCTGTGAGGGAACACACATTTTTTTACAACCCCCTCCCCCCCAGCCCCCTGCAGCTCTCTTCTCTTCCTCCCTGCCTTCTGTCTGAAGTGTGTTAGGTGTTTAGGGAGAAGTAGTTGGTTTTGCCATTTACCTGTATAAGTATCTTCTGACAGAATTTGTATTTAATACTCTTGGAAGAGTATTTCCAAGTTAAATATTTTGTGAAGGATACTGAATGTAAAACAAATGGTGTGTAAACTTACTTTACCTCACACAGGTAAACTCCAGGTTTCCTTACCTGCTGCAGAGAAGATGAGGATGCCTGAAGTGCATTGTATGGTGGCACTCCTTTTTAGGAGAACTCATTCACAAGAGCTACTCCATGACAATGAACTGAAAGCACAAGCAGCCCCTCATGCTGATTTGCATAGTAAATATCATTAAATCTTATTTAAAAAATATATAAACCTTTTGTACCTTGGTTCAATGACTGTATTTTGAGATCATTGACTTATGAATGGGGTTATAAACAGGGTCAACTTCTGTATATAATACAAACAGCATTCATTCTCAGAAATCTGAAATGAAAAAAAAATCAGTTTTCTTGATAGTTTCTATATTCTTGTCCTTATTTTCTTAGATAAAAGAAGCTAGTGATATGATTTTCCGCATATAAACACAATTGTCTTTGCTTTCCTGGGTGATAAGGTGATTTCTTTTTCTTTAGCTTTATTCTTCAGATCTCTACATACTTTAGGGCTTCTTTCATGAGGGTAAACAATTTATTCAATGGAGGCATTCCTAAATGAATTTTTCACAATAATTTTCATGTTTCCTTTTCTGTCCCCTTGCCCAAGCCTTTTTAAAACATGGGTTTTTATTTAAAAAATGTAGTTTTAGGTTTTCAGAAAGTGTGAGAGAATCAGAGAGCTCTTTCATAGCTCACATGAACAATTTCCCCCTAGACATTCTACATTGGTATATTTGTTAGGACTAATAAATCAATATTGGTATTGTGCCACTAGTTTATTCTTAGCTCCATAGTTTGTTCACTTTTCATAGTTTCTGCCTGATGTTCTTTTTCCGTCCCAGGATTCTCGCCAGCATACCATATTACAGTATTTAGTTGTCATGGTCTCGTAGGCCCTTCTTGACCGTGACAAGGCTTTCTTTGTCTTCAGTGACCGTGGCATGTTTGAAGACTATGGGTAAGGCCCACTGTAATGGAAGTTTATTAGTTTCTATGAGGGTTATTGTGAGCTTGAGGAAAGAATACCACAGAGATGGGGTGCTCTGTCATCCCTCTTATCAAGTGTTCATTCTTCCCTTGTTAAAAATGAGCTCAAGTTCAAGGAGGTAGTTTATCCTACCGGATGAATTAGGACTGTTGTTTTTGACCTTACTCCATGCTGAAGCAGAGGTTATTAGATATGTTCAATGTAAAGTCCCCTCCCCTTTTCTGTACTGTGCTTTTTTGTTCTAGCAGTACTGTGGCTTGAACCTCATGCTTACTGACCTGTATTATATTATACTTTTTAGAAGACGTTACCAGCTTTTTTGGGGGGCGGGGTGGGGATTGGGGCAGGGAAGGGATAGTAGGAGAAAAACAAAGGAGTGGGTAACAATGTTCAATAAGAAATGTACTCATTACCTTACTCAAGTCACTGTAACCCCTCTGAACAGCATCTATACAATAAAAATAATTTTAAAAAATCAGAAGGAATAATCAGAAAAAAGGAAGTTACCAAGTATAGCCTACATCTGTGTACTCTTTTGGTACAGAACATTCTAATGGCTAAATTTGTCTCTTCTCCCTGTTCATTAACATGACATTTTGTTCAGTCAGTCAGTATAGTCTCATGTATATTAATTTTATCCTTTGTGTTGTGATCCAATTCTTCTTTGTTTTATGGCTCACATGGTTTTAGTTTTGGCTGTCAGTTTTAGGTTTACCAGAAATGTATACAGCTAAACCTCATAGCACTAAAACTTTACACAACTTAACCTTGATTCTTTTGGCCTGTTAGAGAAAAATTCAAGACAGAAAACACAATAAAAATAATAGGAATTTTATTAAAGAGAATATGAGATGCTTTGCAGAAAGCATCAGGCTGGAACAAGGCTCCAGAGCACCAAACCCTTTGTTGGGGATTTTACGAGTCAGGAATAAGTGTGGACTGCCCTTTCTTTGGAGTGAACTCTGATGGACAACTTGACAGTTGTAGCAAATGCACATCTGTGCATGCCTCAATTTGTTGGAACCTTGCTCTCAGACTTTAGCGATTGATTAGTCTCCAATTGAGTTCCTGGGCACTGGAGGTCTCTGTAGGGGCATTGCTCACTTTCTGTGCATGTGACTTACTGGATGCACCTCCCTGATGACCAGGACATGGTATCACCCAGTTTGACATAAGGAACTGGATCAGCACTGTGATCAGCACGTTGATGAAACTCCAGGGTAGATCATCTTGGGGTCATACATCGATAGGCAAGGAGCATCCATGGGTCTGTCAAGAGGCTTTGGCACGGTTGCCTTAGCAACTTGGGACCATAAAAAGTCTGCCTGCCTGAAGGAGCTCCTTCACTTGACTGTTGTGACATATTCCTGTCGCTATGAGAAATACTCCCAAGTCGCACTGCCGAGCGCTCCAGACTCTTCTTTATTTCCCTCCTTTCATCTGGATGTACCGACACCCTTTTGTAACACGTAAATTGCTGATTCTAATTAGTCCTTCCCCTTCAAAGGGCCTCTCCTGTTTAGTGCAAGGCTTCTAATTTGACTTTATTATTTTCATGTCAGAAACATGGACCTTTGTAAGTAATGAGGGATTTTGATCCAATTTGAACCATATACATTCTAGTCCACACATGATCAGGGATTTATTTTTTTTATTGCCTATAATTAAAGCCACTTTGAGAAAGCAGTTCAAGGACTTCTGACTTAACGTTCGAGGAATTAAGATTAATCTGTTTTCTCCTTGTTCTTTAAAATGGAGTGCATCATGCATTTTTATATATAATGAAAAAGGTTCTATTGCTATGAAAACTGACAGCCTGCCAGTTTTGCCTGCATTTGTCTTTGAGATTGCCTAAGGACAATTGATTTTAAAAATTGTATTCTTTATAAAATTATAATGAGGAAGTAGTTCATTGTCTTTTTCTTAAATCTTTTCCTGTATTCTAGGAATAGCATCAATGTGACAACTTGAGAAATCCTTGAAATAAGACAAATTTATTTCCTTGCTTCTCTAGTTAATGACTCTTCTAACTACCTCAATATTTAATGCCGGAGGCATGGTCTCTTAGCCGTCAGCATCTGAGACTGAGGTGGGATTATATTCTGTTCAAGTTTCTATACTGAGATGCTCCTATACCTATACTGTTTAGCAACTATATTGGTTCTGGATTCCACTTTATCTATAATCTGTTGGATTAATAACTGTGAGGGCTTTGAGTATAAAATAAACAATACACTGATTTCATCTAGTGACAATTCCAGAGGGAACTAGATTAGAAAAGGAAGGACTATCAGATCGTATTCCCTAAATGACTTTATGTATTAGCAGTAGCCCTAACATATGTATTATGTGTAGACATAGCTAAATTCTAAATGATTAGTAATATCACTAATAAATCATAACCAATGCATTTTTTCATACTGCATACTGCCTTTGAAAACTGAAATGCTTTCTTAATTATTAACTTAAACCCTTGGTTTAGCAAAATCATTATGTGGCTAATATTGTTTACCTTTACTATCAGTTTGTTCTCTGAGTCACAAAAATTCTTAGTTAACCGAATAAAAATAATTGCTAACAGGAAAAAGTTCCATTCAGTCATTTAAATTTCTGTACAATATTGTTGAATACTTTCTTTGATAGCACAGTCTTTGTCAAAGAGAAAACAAAAACCAAAAAAACCATGGATTATCCCAGTCACTGGCTTTTTACCATCAACATCTTACTGAACACCTGTCATGAGCCAGGTTCTGAATCCCTTCAACTCATGCCCCAGCCAGGCTGAACAAGCAAATCACTTAATGTTTTCATTCCTAGAAAAGGAAAGGTCTCCTTCATTTTACAACATTCCCTAGAAATAACATATAAAAGTTTTATATGTATCTTTTCTATTTCTATAGAAATTTCACAAAAGAATCCCTTTTAAACAACAAATACATGTTAATATGTTTTAGAAATTGTGGAATGTCAGCTACTATAATTTACTTATTTTAAAGCAGTTGTTTTCTGAGTTTTGATATTCCACTCTAAGTGTTCTCTTTATTTGTTTTTACTTCCTACAGATATAAATATGGCTGGGTGCTGGTGGCTCACACCTTCTTTCCTAGCTACTCAGGAGGTTGATATCTGAGAATCACAATTTGAACCAGTCCAGACAGGAAAATCTATAAAACACCTTTCTCCAGTTAACCACCACAAAGCTGGAAATAGAGCCATGGCTCAAGTGGTAGAATACACTAGCCTTGAGCATAACAGCTCCAGGACAGTGTCCAGCCCCTGAATTCAAGCCCCAGGTGGGCACACCCACACCCACCTCCCACATACTTTGTGTGTCTTATTAATGTATCTTCACATACATTAGTTTGAGTTCCTTTGTAATAAGTAATGTGTGCCTGTCATGAGAATTTCATTTCTCTGTTTACAACTACAATGAGCAGAGTCTGGGCTTTTTCTGTGATTAATTGGAGTTAAGAGCCTCATAGACTTTCTTACTAGGGCTTCAAAATGCAATCCTCAGATCTCAGCATCCTGATTAGCTAGAATTACAGGTGTGAGCCATTGGTGCCTGGGGCCTGAACTCTGGACCTGGGCGCTGTCCCTCAGCTCTTCACCTCAAGGCTAGCCTTCTACCACTTGAGCCACAGCACCACTTCCCGCTTTTTCTGCTTATGTGGTGCTGAGGAATGGAACCCAGGGCCGCCTCATGAATACAAGGCAAGGGCTCTACCACTGAGCTACCTTCCCAGCCCTTGAAACCTTTTTGTAACAGAATTAAGTAGCTATTTTCCCTTTCTTTTCTTCTTTCATCCCTATTTAAAATGTAAGAATGTTTCTGTATTTTTACTTCTTAAGAATAGGTGTCTGTATCTGCTTCTTAATCTGCTGTTTACTAACTCTTCAGTCTCTAGTACCTTGAGTATAGTTTGTGTATTTTCATATTTTTCTTTCAGATTTCCACCTCTATTTTATGGTTCTTTTCACTGTTCAGTCTTCTTGGCTTCTCTGTAGCACTCTGCTATTGACAGCACATTCTTAGAAATTCTCATAGTTATTTGACCTTTCTGGCTTTCCTTTGTCCATTTGGTGGCTCATTGACTTCACCTTCCTTCTTTGTCCTTTCTTCCTTCTGTCCTTTCATTGAAGCAAATCTGTAGTTAGTCTCCTCTTTTACCTTCAGCAACTGTTTCTACATGGGAGCTTCCAGATGTCCTTAAAGTACTTTGCTGGTCATTCCTGCACCACTGTTGCATACTTTTTGGGCATGTTGACTTCACTTCGATGGTATTTCTCAAAGACTTTGTTTAAAATTTGCTATGCAGTCAAATGCTCTACCACTGAGCTATACCCCCGCACCAAAATTTGCTATGTTAATGTTAAAGGGCCTTGCTTTCTGGACTTGTCCTTTAACTTACCCTAATGGCTAAATGACAGCAGCCCCCTGTGAGCTATTTTCATTGTCTGTTATGTCCTTAACTTTATTCTTTCAGGCTTCATTTTCTTTGTAAGAAGTTCAGAAGTCTGCATCTCACAAAGGTTTGGACATGACATCAGTCTTTATTGATATCCTACCCTTTGAACTCCTGCCTCCCATTGATCTGTCTATCTGGCACCCATCATCTTCTTGTTTTCCTGAATTTTATTATCTCAAATGTAGCCTGTAATCTTATTGCTGTCTGTACTTCAATTACCTAAGACACTATTGACACTGAATAATGTTAGCTCTGGATGATGGCATATTCTTTACATTTCTTTATCTTCTTTTATGTCTAATAGTGAGATTGCTTTACAAACAATTAATTGGCCTTATCACCAAACAAACATTTATTTTTCATGAAAGAAATGAAGAGTTCTTAAACTGAACTTAATGATAGATTTTTATCAGCTGGATTATATCTTGCTTTATACTATTTAAAGCTCATTACAAAAGAGTGGAACAATTGCTTGGGAAGTAATTTTCCCTCATATTTTTTTTTAGTTTTCAGAGAATTGTTTAAGAACGTGGAATAAAAAAAATCACAAAAAGAAAGACCTAAGAGGCTTTTAAGGGTTTTGTACTGAGTTGTAGTTCAAGGATGGATGGAGATAGATAGAAAGAATGAGAAAGATAACAAGAGAGAGTAAATGTGAAAATACAAACCTTTAAGTCAACACCACTTGGTAAGTGATGTTAAGTTGGAATAATGCAATCCAGATGTAAAAGTAGTTATGAATATAAGTGGCTAAAATTTATGTCAAGCACCCTTCACCTGCTATGAAAGTTTCACCTAATTTTTTGTGATGAATTGTTTTCATAATAAATTTCTCAGAAGCACAGAAATAAACACACACAGCAAAGTAGGTCTTGTTAATATATAAGATTTTTTAAATGAAGGTATAGAAGGTAACTGCTTTAAATTTAGCTCTGTGTATATTGAGAATCTGGACTACAAGGTTATGAACCCAAACACTAATTTAATTTTTTTTCCCTAGGAAATTTGAAGTATTGCCTTGTGATTCTTAATCAGCCTCTGGACAAATGTTTTCGTCACCTTTGGAAAAAAGGTAAACAGGTAGCCATTATGTTTCTTTGCTATTTTACAGTTGGGAGTAAATAATATAAATGTTAAGTACCCTGGAAACTAACTGAAACAGCAAAAATAATGGGATCAAAATGAGATGATCCAGTTATTGAATTACCAGAATAATTCACTATGGCTTTTCTGTTAATCTGGGTCTATATGTGATTTCCAAGGATTAAATGCAGTATTTCAGAACTACTGCATAGGTATTAATTCTGAATTACCTACAAGAATTTGTTCTGCTATAAATATTTTGACACCAGTGTCAGTATAAAGCATCTACATGCACGCTTGTCTTACCTTCCAATAGTAGACTACATGTAAAGCAATCAGACATGAAATTAGAAAAACAAGGTATTTCCTTATTTTGTTCTTGTAATGTTTGTGCTGAAAATATGGTTAAAAATAATATAATTTCATGGAATTAATACTTCTGGGATGTTTCATGTAAGAATGCAATGTTCCATGTAAGAAACAGACCTTGTTAAATATTTAAATATTTTTGACTTTTATAGGATTAACTCTAGGCTAAAAATATTACTGTCATTTGGTGTTTTGAAACCCAGTATTTCTGAGTGGACTAACTGTGGTTCACATCTGAACTCCTAGCTAGTCAGATGCTGAGGTCTAGAAGAACATCCCCTTTAAGGTTATACCAAGCAGAAAAATCCATGAGACTCTGCCTCCAAAGTAATGAGTGGAAAGAAGAAAATGGGTAAATGCAGTTATACTACTCAAGTTACATATGTGAAAATGGACTAGGAAATTTGAGAAATAGTGGGGATTAGATCAATTCTGTTTAAATCTAGGGATTATAAAATGCAACATAGATAAGATGATAGAGATAAAAGGAAGTGTAGCTAGTGTAGAACTTCACTGTAAATGTCAGAGATCATTGGAATTTGAGAATGGATATGGCTCTCAAAATTGTTTCTGTGTGTTCGTCTGTATGTGAGTTAGATCTTTCCATTCAGTAAACAGTTTTCTTGATAGTTTGTTATAAAGGAAAATCATAGAGGATCCATGCTTGAAGGGCTCTGCTTGTTTCTGCCTATAAGGTTATCATACTACTTTAGACTTAATACTAGTAGTCTGAGAGCTACATAAAATTAAAGATAGATCGGTGCAACAAGGTTCATGTAGATCTGCCATGTATCATGTTTCTGGGAGTGTGGTCTCTTAAATCAACACAGGGTGAGCTCACAGCCTTCTCCTGTCTTTTCCATATATTCCCCAGGACAGTGCTCAGCATGCTAACTAGAATGTAAACAGATGACCAGATTCTATGAAATAAGGTGTTTATCTAGAGTGAGTCAGTTTTCCCTTGAATACAAAGTTATTTTCCTTAGGCTGGTTAAATTCTTTGTGAGCATTTTTTTGCCCTTGGTAGCCATCCCTGAGATCATACCAGCTTATAGGCAGCATACCCTGATTCATTTCTAGGAAGATGTCTGACATGCCAGGTACTGGTGGCTCAAGTTTATAATCCTAGGAACTTAAGTGACTGATCTGAAGAACATAGTTCAAATCCAGCCTATACAAAAACATTTTCTGAGATTCTTGCCTTCAGTTAACCACCAAAAGGCCAGAGTGGATCTGTAGCTCAAGTAGTGAAGCATGAGGACAAAGTCTGGGCCCTGAGTTCAGGCCCCAGAGTGCCTCCTCCCCCACTACCTCCACCACCAGTAGAGGAAGGAAGTTTGCTTTTAAGTCCAGTGTGCATTCTTCACATGGTTTGAATTTGCTGGTGATGTTTGGAACAGACTGAATGGGGTGACATGGGGTGCTATAGCGTGAGACACTTGTTAAAGCTAGCAGGAGAGTTGCTGAGAGGAAAGATTCTATTTTTGAACATAGTCAATAGAACTGCACAATGGGAACTCTTTGGTAGAGATAGAGGTCAAACAGTGACACCTCGCTGTCTAAGTGTTTTTCATGAATGTGGCTTTTAAGGATTCATTGCCTCTGACTGCATGGATAGGTAGAATATCACATACATTTTCCATTTAAATATATCTAGACAAAGAGCTGCCACATCACCTCAGCTGGAAAAATGTCAGGCTGCAGGATAGACAAGCTGATCTTCAAGGCATCTGTTGGAATAATGATTAGCCTAGTTATTAGCTTAACAATTCTGTAACATGGTAGTTAGACTTATCACAGTTTTATTGAGCCACTGAGTTAACACACTTGTGTCCTTTTCTGTCTTTTGTGCTTTGCACAACTTATACTTTGAGCACATTTAAAAGAACCATAGCTTTGATGAGCAATTTGCATACTTGGTTCAAGTCCACTGAACAAAATCATTATGTACAAGCTGTAGTTTCTGTAAATAAGGCTGGTGGAAAAGATTTGTTTCAGTCACACAGAAATATGTGTGTCCGGGAGTTGTAGTCTACAAACAGATTATTTAAATGACTATGATCTTTAATATATTGATAGCATAGAATGAAATACTTATTGTCCCTAAAAGATTGGAGACATATTGTAGCGTTCCCTTCTCCAAGATGAGGGCCTGTTTCTTTAGAATACTTAACCATTCTGGATATCATGATATCAATATTAAAAGATTTAAGAAGTCTGATGTTACCTTTTTCCTATGGATGTACTTAAATGAAATGGCATCCCTTTGTCTTTTTGGTCACATTTACTAATATCTCTTCCTTTAAATTTTCTTGTTTCTTGTCAATAACTATGATCATAATAGCATTTATTTTCAATAATTACTCCATTGTAATTATCTCTTACATATGAACTTATTCATTCAGGATTATTTAAGTGTCCTTTATGAAAGCTGTACAACAGACTTTTATTACTTACATTCTAGAGAAGAGTAGATCTGACACACTGAGAATTTTAATAACTTATTCACATTCATGCATGCAGTAAATGGGTGAACTAGGGATTTAAGCTCAATGCAGTTGGGCCAAAACTGTGTGCTTGAGTAGAATGTGCCATATATGTGCTTACTAAAGGGGTGGGTAGAGGGCTTGAACTCAGGGCCTGTATGCTGTCCTTGAGATTCTTTGTTCAAGGCTAGTACTCTGTCACTTGAACCACAGTTCCCCTTCCTTCCTTCCTTCCTTCCTTCCTTCTGAGATAAATAGAGTCTCATAAGCTTTCCTTCCCAGGCTGGTTTTTAAAATTTATTTTTTATTTTTTTATTATGAAAATACCATACAGAGGAGTTACAATTACATGGACAAGATAATGAGTACATTTCTTATCAAGCATTGTTGCCTCCTTCTTTGTTTCCCCTTCCTATCCCTTCCCAAATCCCGCCGGCCCACCTTTCCTCCCCCCGCTAAAGTTGTAAAGTTCATTTTTCTACATAACAACTTGTACATCTCATTGTTGCAATGAGTCCACCTGTATCCCTATTTAAACAATTTGGTTTTTCCCTTCCCCTCCACAAATTATACCAACGTCAAATACAGTGAAAGCATGGGTTATATTGTGGGGGAGGGACATACAAAGCAACAAAGAAATCATCTTATAAATATGTTAGAAACTATAGCAAAAAAGAAAAAAATATTTGAGACCTTATCTTGGGGTTCATTTCACCTAACATCAACATATCTGACCTTTTCTGTTTGTCTCAGACACCCAGGCTGGTTTTGAACTGAGATCCTCAGATCTCTGCCAGGGTTACAGATGTGAGCCACTAGCACCCCTGCTTTGTGTGTTGACTTTTCTTGTGAAAGAAGAAAATGTAGGTATTTGTCCCTCTGTGGGCCATGTGGCTCTGTGGTAACTTTTCAGCCATACTGTTATACAAAAGCAGCCATGGAAAGCACACTAAATAACTGACAGGGTTGTGTTCCAAAAATAATAATATAAGAGCAGCATTGAACCTGGACTATAGAACATAGCTTGTTGACCTTTTGTAATCTATTTTTACTACTCAAAGTACTTCTACTTTAGCTGAGAATCTCTTGGAAGACTGTTCTACCCACAATATTACAATATTATAACTCTCTGGCTATTACATTTCTTTTTGTCTTCCTCTTGTTATTTGATACCTACGCTATCTGCTGATTTCTTTGATCAGTTCATTCACGTATTTATCCTGTGTTGATTTTCATAGTACATTGGTTACTACTTTCTTTTTAAAAAATATAGTTTTATTGTTACTATTAAGATGTTATACACAAGGGTTACCATTTCATAAGTTAGGTAATAAGTACAATTCTTTTGGGATAATATCACCCTTTCCTCCACTTTTCCTCATTTCCCCCCTCCCATCCCTGCTGATAAGTTTCACATTTATTTTCCCACAATGTATACTGAATATATTTTTTTGTATTTGTTCTCTCTTCCCTCCTCCATTTCTGCCTCCCACAAAAGAAAGACAAGCAAACACCACCGCCAATAACAACAAAACAACAAAAAAGCATGTTTGCATTTCCTGGAATTTATTTGCTTAAATAGTATTTTAAATGTTTAGAGGAGTTAGGCCTTTGAGTTCCTTCCCTAAGACTATCCTCCTTTAGTGTGATGGTGTGAATGCCTAGAGTCTTGTATAAATTATAATGTCTAGTTGTATTTTAGGTCTAGCTTCCACATATGTGAGAAAAAATATGTGCCATTTGTTTCTTCATTGCTACTACTGTTAATTTAAGTAATAGCATTTATTTTATGATAATTCCTTTCTGCATCTTCCCTATATTTTCTAGCAGCTGAATTACATATTTACTTTGCTTTTCTCCTCTCACTCATATAAAGAGTTACCAAGTCTGCTAGTGGTCCTGGGGTTAGGACAATTGATGGTGTGTTATTCATTAGCAATCAGATCTTCACCAATGTATCATAATCAGTGTCTTCACTGTACATTTTGCTTGGCAGCTGTGATTGGAATAAAGGTTCATTGTCTGTTTGAGAGAAGGAAATATTTATTACTTTGCAGACTGTGTGTGTGTGTGTGTGTGTGTATGTGTGTGTGTGTGTACCTTGGCTTTAAAGCCTTTCAAAGGTTAAAGACTTTACAGGCAGGTATGTATTTGTAACATAATATGTCTGTGTAAAAGCTACTGCTCCCACATCTTAGGCACCCTCCTTCCTCTGGGTAGTCAACAGATAGTTTGACTGAAAACTGCGATCTGGTTTCTAAAACCCTGCAGGCACTTGGTACACAGTGAGACAGACCCATTCTTAAGACATTGTCACTGTTGTACTGAAAAAGAGGATGCCATCCAGAGAGCTCTCCAGGCATCGCTGCACCAAGTACATTCATTGCCATATTCGCCTTTTGCAGTCTCATCCCATTTTGGCCCATCTTCTGCCTCAGTGTGGTCTTTTTTTTTTTCTCTTTCTTTTTTTATTAATATTTTTTATTGTGAAAATACTGTATAGAGGGGTTACAATTACATGAGCAAGGTAATGAGTACATATCTTATCAAGCATTGTTGCCTCCTCCTTTGTTTCCCCTTATCATCCCTACCTTCCCATCCCCCCTACCCCAGGCCAAAGGTGTAAAGTTCGATTTTCGACATAATGTCTTGTACATCTCATTGTTGTAATGGGTCCACCTGTATCCCTATTTAAACAATTTGTTTTGTCCCACCACAAATTATACCAACACCAAATACAGTGAAAACAGGGCGAGGGACATACAAAGCAACAAAGAAATCATCTTATAAATATGTTAGAAACAATCACAAGAAAGAAAAACCACTTGAGTCCTTATCTTGGGGTTCATTTTGCCCCTAACATCAACTTATCTGACTGTGTCTGCTTGTCTCAAATCCCAGACACTCCACTCCCAAATTACTCGACCTGATTCAAAACTTTGGCAAAGTAGCAGGGTATAAAATTAACTCTCAAAAATCAATGGCTTTTCTGTATGCCAACAATGAGAAAAGCATGGCTGAAATCAGGAAAGCAACTCCATTCATAATAGCCCCACAAAAGATAAAATACCTAGGAATTAACTTAACCAAAGAAGTGAAGGACCTCTATGGTGAAAACTTTAAAAACCTGAAAAAGGAAATCAAAACAGAACTTAGAAATTGGCAAAAACTCCCATGCTCCTGGATTGGAAGGACCAACATCATGAAAATGGCAATACTTCCCAAGGCTATCTACAAATTCAATGCAATATCTATCAATATTCCAACCTCATTCTTCAAGGAAATAGAAGAGGCAATCTAAAAGTTCATATGGAACAATAAAAGACCCCGAATAGCAAAAATAATCCTTAACAGAAAGAACACTGCTGGAGGAATATCAATACCAAATTTCAAACTCTACTACAAAGCCATAGTAATCAAAATAGCTTGGTACTGGCACAATAAAAGACCTCAGGACAAATGGGATAGAATTGAAAACCCAGAATTGAACTGAAAACCCAGAAATGAACCCACAGACCTATAGCCATCTAATCTTCAATAAGGAGCTAAAAAAATAGAATGGAAGAAAGACAGCCTCTTCAGTAAATGGTGCTGGCACGATTGGTTAATCTTTTTTCTTTTCCTTCTCTCCTTCTTTTCCTTCACTCTGCCTTTTGATATATCTTAAATGTCTTTTTTTTGTGTTAGTTTATCCTCTGGCAGAAACTGTTCACATATGTTCCTGCACATATTTGCAAATATACTATCATTTTTTCTGGCTCTTTCTTAATTGATATCAATATAATTTTGTATGGGTAATTATTATAAAGCTGATTATAACTATCAAGCACTTATTCTTTTAATTTGTTTCTATAAGTATTAACCATGTGTAGCCAATTTTCAATATATTAATTTCAATTTCATAGTACTCTGGCTATATTTGATTTCTTTATTTAACTGAAGTGAATAGCAAAACCACAGAAAAGACTCAAGGATCACAATTTGGAAAATACATATATGTATTTATATGCAGTTTAGAAATATATAAACATATTTAAATATTTTAAAATCTGTATATTTTAATTACTATCTTTAAGTACTTGTGTGTTCATTTGGATGTATATGACATCTTAGTTACAACTATTAATGTGTTTTCTGGACTTTCTCTTGGAGCTACATGTTATAATTTATTAATGAGTCACAAAATCAGCTTAATAGGGGTGATGCTAGTATTGATTAAAAAATGAAATTGGAGATCAAAAATGCGATGTCATGCACACTTAGAATGCATATTGTTTCTTGAAACACCCACAGGTATGCATACACATGTTCATGTGTGCTGGGAAATGCATTTGGTCCTTAGGACATGAGTAATCGCTGCCATATGAAAAAGGGCCCCATCCGCCCCTCTGTGTTGAGTGTCCATCGCTCTGCTGACAAGGTGGAGTGTGGCCTCACTGAGGTCCTGTTGGTTAATTATTGCGCGATTCTTGTTTTCCATTGAGCCTATTGACGCACACAACTGAAGCCAGGGCTCTCTGCTCCCAAATGTCAGTGGTTAGTGGCCACTTCCTGCACTGCCCCTCCTTTTACCCAAGAGGATGAGAGGCTTTCTCAAAAGCCAGGTGGTTCATCGAAATACACAAATTTATAGGCTGTGGGGTGGACTCCTCGTCTACATATGTGCTAAGGCCTCTGTGGACGTTCTTCCTAGCAATAGCTTTTAACCTCACACTAAATATTTTCTTATCTAGCAGATTATACATTCCAAAGCTTATTTGTTAAGGAACATTGCCAGGAGTCTAAATCTCTTTTCTATTAAGTGTTTTGTCAGAACAAATATAAAGCAAACATTTGAAAGCCATAAAAACAATAACTGAGTGGGAATATTTGTAACCTTTTATTTTAGAATAAGTGAAGTGAATGAGTCTCAAATGAAGTAGCTAGCTTCCAACCATCATTTCCCACAGTCACAGATCTGTATATAGAATCTTGTTTATGGAATTTTATAATCTTAGGTCTTATGTGTTTTGCTTAGTAACCACAATAGCTTAGGACCTTACGGGAATTTATGCTAAAATCTGAAGAACTTCATATTTGAAGTGCATTTATAAATTCCGCGTCTTATTTTCATTGTAGTTTATATGAACTAGTTTTTACTTGATATGCTAAAAGAGAGTCATTTTTCAGGTACCAAGCTTCACAGTATTACATTTTTTTATGTTTGCAGTTACTCCTCTATTCAGTGATTTTGGAGCATGTACTGTGTTGAGCAGTGTGGAGACAACACAGTAAGGAAGACATAGGCCATGTTCTTACAAAATTGCAGTCCAATGGGAGACTGGCCCAGTTCCACTTGTATATATCATAATGTCCTCTGTACACACAAGCATGCTTGTGATAAGGCCTCTTTCTCCTCTGCTACTCTGTCTTCTCTGCAAAGGAGCACAATCTCAGAAGACCTCCTCCTTTATGAGCCTGGGATCTTATAGGGACTCTTGATCTTACCTTAGTCCTCTGTGTCTCCAGTCAGTTACTGGTAGACATCCAACTATCCTTTGGAATCTTTGAATCCAATCAGAATCAACCAGTATTGTAACTCAGGATATGGGTTTCCCAATATGTACAGAAGACATTGTACTAGACTCTGTGTGTGTGTGTGTGTGTGTGTGTGTGTGTGTGTGTGTGTGTGTGTGTGTGTTCTCTTTTGCCTGTAAGTCTTGAACTCAGGGCCTGGATGCTGTCTCTGAGATTTTTTGCTCAAGGCTAGCACTCTACCACTTTGAGCCACAGCTCCACTTCCAGTTTTCTGGTGGTTCATTGGAGATAAGAGTCTCATGGACTTCCTGGACTTTCCTCCTTGCGCTGGCTGTATCCTACATATAATGGTAAATGTGTAAAACACAACTCAAACTTATAAAAGTTAATGGAGATCTAACAGACTCACCCCCCTAATATTTAGCTTTTGAAATTATGACTCTGCCATGAAAGAAAAGTGTTTATGAGATATTATTTAGAAGATCAGTATATCCAAAATACAGGTTTCTCTTCCACTTCTCTCTTTAGTAAGTAGCACAGGTGTGTTTTGACTTGCTCAGTAGTGTGGTTTGCCTTCAAGAAGTTCTCGGGATTTCAAAAGAGGAGACAGTGGAAGATAAACATGTTTTTAAATTGTCATTGTATTTGGTTGTATTAAAAATCATCTGGAATGCTATATTTAAGATGTGTCTGTCATCACGAGTAGGATCTTTCATTGGTTGAACATTATTGAACATATAACAAAGCTAGTTACAAGCCCAAGCGGGACTTGTTTCTTTGTGATTACTTAGCACATCCTATTTACAATGGTGTGTTTAGTATAAATTTCAGTCTATTTCCTGGGGTTTCTCTAGCAGGTAATTATGATACACTACACTAAGGGATCTTCACATTCACTGGAGTATAATTCACTGCTAATAACAGCAGGGAAATAATTGTGGTACTGCTGTGAAATAGACTGAGTTTATCATGTTAGAAAGAGGAAACGAAATTTAAATTTAAAGAAATAAGTGAATTTACGATCTTAAAAAACTAAACAGAAAGATGCCAAACTAAAATGCTGTATTTGTTTAAACTAATAGAATGGCAGGTTTCACTTATCCAGATGGCTCATCCATGTCTCTGGGCTTCACTTTCTCTGATCTTCTGTGTGTTGATTTTATAGACAAATTATTCATTTTGTCTTTCTATTTTATGTAAGGATCTCAATTATCAAGGACTCTAAGATCTTTTTGAAAAATGATACATTCTATCAATATGTTTAATAGGTGCTTAGTACTAGATTCCAAAACTTGCTGGTTGCATAAATACCACTTCATATGGTTATGAGATGGTCATTCTTTAGACTATTATAAATGGAACTCCTTTTCTAGTTTTTATTGGGAACTTTTAGGAGAGATGTCTAATAATTTTTATGACATTGGTACCTTTTTATATCTTATCTTACAGAACAAAGCCAAAATATAACTCATCAATACTATAGATTAATCTGAAACTAGGATTCTTTTGCTATAATAATTACAAACCTTAAAAATAACCTATCATATTAAGTGAAGTCGATCTTTTCTGCTACTCACCCTTCTTTTGGCACATTATAAGTCATAGAGGTCAATCCCCAATCATAATAAAGACATGAGTAAATATTCAGTCCATCCTTTTCTACTTATTCAGTTTCAACAGGAATGATGTTTTATATTCTGAGTTCTGGTCTTGATATTTAAAGACATTTTTGCTATTAAATTTGTACACACACACACACACACACACACACACACATTTTGTTGGTTGTGGGTCCTGAACTCTGGTCCTGGGCGCTGGCCCTCAGCTCTTTAGGTCAAGGCTAGCATTCTACCACTTGAGCCAAGTACCACTTCTGGCTTTTTCTGTTTATGTGGTGCTGAGGAATTGAACCCAGGGCCTCATGCATGTAAGACAAGCACTTTACCACTAAGCAACCTTCCCAGCCCCAGTTTAAATATATTTCTGTGTAAGTCTCTATTAAACATTTGAAATCATCTTCGTCTTTTTTTTTTTTTGCCAGTCCTGGGGCCTGGGGCCTGGGGACTATCCCTGAGTTTCTTTTGCTCAAGGCTAACACTTTACCACTTGAGCCACAGTGCCACTTCTGGCTTTTTCTGCATAGTTTATTACAGATAAGAGTCTCACAGACTTTCCTGCCCGGTATGGCTTCAAACAATGATCCTCAGGTCTCAGCCTCTTTGAGTAGCTAGGATTGTAGGTGTGAGTCCCTGGCACCAGCCTAACCATTTTTCAAGTTTTTGTTGTTGTTGTTTGTTTTTAATTGTTTGTAGATGTTGTTATTACAAATACCCTCACAATTCCCTTGTTGCTCTTTTTCCCTTGGTGTTTCAAAAGGCAGGGTCTTACCTTCCCTGCCCTGGAAAGTGGGCTACCCTTAGGAACACACCGTTTGAAGATCATTGTGTATGCGACTCGTGCAATCAGGTCTTTAAAAGACACTGTGGAATCTGTACTTCTTAGGCCCATTCTTGGATCACTAATGCCAGTGAAAGGCAGTTGCCATGTGGTATAGGACTCACGGGTCTTCATGAGGACAAAAGCTGTCCTGTGAGTCCATGCGGGCCACCTGGAGGGGGATGTGCAGGCTTGGCAGGCATTCAGTGACTTCTGGCCAGCCAACACCCTCACAGCCACTTCAGAAGACATCATAGGGTAGAGCCACCTGAAGGATGTGGTTCCTCAGTTCCCAACTCACAGAAGCCATGAAATGAAAGAGCTTAAGCATTCTTTCTTTCCTTTTCCTTTTCCCTTTAGTGGTCACCTGATGGAGTGTTAAACTTAGTAACACACAGCAATCTGCTCAGTTCCAATCTATTGCTTAGCTGATTGTTTTTTTGCTAAGGCATCTGACACAGACACCTTTTCAATTCTATACTTCTTTTCTTGCTGTCTTACTCTCTTGTTTGTTTTACCTCTTGGAAGCTTCATTTAATCTAGCTTGGCCAAATTGCATATGCCACCTCTGTGTAATTGACAATGGGCAATGTCATGGACAATGTCTACATGCATCATACATAAGTAGCATTATTATCCATTTGTTGATTGAGGTTATAATTGAATGTGTACAGAAACTATTTCTTTTTAAGTTAATGTTTTCATTATTATCTCTAAGTAGTTGCACAAAGGAGTTCCGATTCAACAAGTCAGTTAAATACAATGCATCTTGGTCAATGTCATCCCTTTCTGAATGTTTTTTTTTTTCTCAAATGAATTGAAGATGTAGAGTAATACATATGGATGCAGTAGAAAATTGTTCATTAACTTGGCCAAAAAATAAGAGACTATCAAAAACCATTTCATTGTTATCATTCCCTTAGTTGTCAGTGTGTGTTTTTCATAACATAATTACAACTCTGCCTGTAACTACTAGCCAAAGAAAATTGTCGATGGCCAATTCCTCCTGCAGGTATTATCCACTCTGTCCCTTTCTACTGCTGTTCTTAATTTTCTTCAATTTAATTTTTAGCTACTCAAATGCAGTTTATATAAATGTCCCTAAACTTTCATTATGCAGTTCTTGGTATCCTCTGCAGTTTTGGCACTTTCTCTTTGCTTGCTCTCTCAGCTCTGTGCTCACAGATAATATCATATTTCCTTCCACTCAGCCTAGACAAGAAACATCCCCAATGTATGCCGCTCCCTACTTACATATGCACATATAAATGTTCATATATATACATACAAATATGCATCTGCAGGCTTATTTTGGCTTCATTTTAGAAAAAGCAACCTTTGCATGCTGGCTTCTCCCAATAATAGCCTACCTAAATTCCAAAACAAAGAGCATAACTCTAATTCTCTTTTTGAAATGACATATCTGTAACTCAGATACAATATATGTATTACTCAATAATGGATAAGCATTTGCTTTGTTTTCCAATCTCTGCCTCTATTAGGGGTGCTGTGTGATTGATTGCATATATGTGAATATGCATTTATTCATACATGTATATGTACATGAGTGTGTTTTCTTCCCATTCTGACTCATAGTTCTATGACAGAGGCAACTGTAATCACTGGAATTATAGGACTGTAAAATGTATATTCTTAATAATAAAAACAGTTACGAGACTAAAGTCCAAGCAAAGAGCCTAACAGCCCCACCCATAGTAACCGAACGCCATTAGCCTGTTCCCTGTGCTTCTAACAGCAATGTTGATCTCTCTCATTTTTGTCAGTCTAATAGGCAGAAAATGATACCTCCTTGTTACTTTAACATGTAAGTGTACAACTACAGTGAATTTAGGCATTTCTTCATATATTTATGGTTCAAGTGAATTATTTATACCATCAAATAAATTGGGGGGGTCACTTTGGCTTTTTTATTTAATCATAAAAGTTATTTCACATTATAGTGAATAATCACTCACCTGTTGCCCATTAACATCTATAATTCTACATCTTTTGTTTTTTTGAATATTTTATATTTTATGCTATAGAAAATTAATTAACTTTTATATAGTCCAATATGTCTATTGAGTACTTGCTTCCAATTCTGGATGAGAAAGCCTTTCCTAATCTTACACTCAATTGGATCCTAACTAATTGTCCCAAAAGACTTTTAGTTTCTTACTTTTCACATTTCAATATCTCATACATTGGGAAATATCTCCATAAGTTATGTAAGAGTCCAACATCCTCATTCAGCCTGTCTTTGTAAAGAAAACGGTTTGTATTCCTTATCCTCAGAAATGATGAACCATTAGTAAATTTGATTAATCCAATTCTCTTCATTACTTACTGAAATAGGTTAGAACAGGTCAATGTGTATTATCACACATTTATAAGCTTAACAAAGTTACTTTAGCAGACTTCCCTCTTAAAACTGAAACTGGGTAAATGGAAGGGTCATGTTCTTGTGAATAAAAGTCACAAAGTTAGATTGATTAAATTAATATAAGAAAGCAAGCACAAGACTTTGACTGCTATTCAATATACCTACATGAAAACACCTATAAGGTATGCATAAAGTGTCAGTGCCCTTCAGAGGGCCTCAGCATCCTGTCCACAGCAGTTGCCACACAGCTCTTTCTCTGGCTTCTCCACAAAGGAGAAACCCCCAATTTGCTTGAGTGATTGTGACCTAAGGCTGTTCCATTGTTCAAATGTGATGGAGAAGTCCAGGTTAGAAGATTGCTTCTAATATTCTCCCCATGACTCAATTCCTCGTTATAGTTCTATCTTTCTTCATAATCACAGTGGCGTGCTTCCTACTTCCTTCCACACTGTAAAGTGTAAGGAGGCAGATATGCTCCTGAAACACCCTTTGTAACATGACCGGCCTGCATCTGGACTCCTCAGTGTGGGAACAGCTGTTCTCTTCCACATCCACGTCAAAACCTTCAAGAATTCTCCATCCCAGCAGGCCTGGTGGTTTTCTTTGTGAAGTATAATTTTTGACCTCCTTGTAATTTATGATGGGAGAATTTAGCCGGCAGCAGTTTTTCAGACAAACCCTGATCAGGGCACCCACACCGAGCTGATCCCGGAAGTCGCTTTTTGAACTCCCTGTGTATGCCTAGCCCCTGCCTCGAAAAGTGCAGCAGGCACGCAGCTTTCCTTTGCAGTTTAGGTTAAGCAGTCTCAAGGGTTCAGGCCTCTTACCCACCTCTCAAACTCATGTTTGAGCCTCCTGTTTTAAGCTTCCCTCCCAGGACACTGGTTAAGAAGAAGGGCCAGATGAGATCGGGCGTGTTCAGGGTGGTATGGCTGTAGATATGGGGAGGGAGGATGGGAAGGGTAAACAAAGGAGGAGGTTACAATGCTTGATAAGAAATGTACTCACTACCTTGCCCATGTAATTGTAACCACTCTGTACAGTATTTTCACAATAAAAAAAAAAAAAGAAGGGCCAGGTGTTGCATAAATTCTTGCAAACGGAACAACACTACCTTACCAGTATGGAAACACCTCCAGTGGAGGGATCTCCTCTGATTGTCTGTAATCCCAGTGAACTGCAAACTCCCAGCTCATGGCTCGTTCATTTCCTAATTTAATGAACATTTTGAAATGTCATGAATTCACAACCATACCTCAGGGGCTTAAGGATTCAGGGAGGAAGGAACCTAAGGATATTTCTTTCCATGAAATATATTGTTGGCAAGCTTTAAATCAAGGAGATAAATTTCCTCAGAAAATTATTCCCCTCATTAAAAATTGAATGCACATAATGAATGCTTGACATGCTCTTCCAGGGAGAGCTTAAAAATATTTTTAAAAAGAATGCTCTCATTAAAGTAAACTAAAGTTATACTTTGCTTTGGGAGTAAAAATAATAAATACTAAGAAGAGCAAAGTACACGAAAATATGGCAACATCTGACAGTTCTGCCCAGCTTCCTAAATCTGTCACCTGATAAAAAAAATAAGTTTTCATTCTCTTTCAACAAACTTTATGTTGGGTAGCATTACAGAGCTTCTCAGTATCTGAAGGCATGTTCACAAAGCAGCAGCTGCTATAAATGTTAAATAAAAAGATTAAAAACTTGGACAGTAACAAATAAAAAAATTAAGTCTTCCTTTCATGTTAACATCAAGCTCTGAACACAGAAAGAGGGTGAGAGAGTATTCACAACAGTAAATAAAAATATTCCAAATACGACATTAAAAAATTCTGCGTTCTCACTGGCAAAAGACAAAACAAAAATGGATTGCTGTATGAGGTTCTTAGGGTTACACTTGTTAAGTAAATAAAAAGCTATGCTTAAAATAAAAGAATCCAGAAGTAGTATGGCAAATATTTGTAATTCCAGCATTCTGGAAGCTGAAACAGGAGGACCATAAGTTAAGGCCATCCTGACCTACATGGGGAGTCTCTGTCTCAAAAACTAAATTAAAGCCAGGCACTGGTGGCTCATGTCTATAATCCTAGCTTTTCAGGAGGCTGAGATCTGAGGAATCATGGTTCAAAGCCATCCTGGACAGGAAAATCCATAAGACTCTTATCTCTAATTAACCATCAGAAAACCAAAAACAAAAGCAAAATCAGAAGTGGTGCTGTGACTCAAAGTAGTAGAGTACTAGTCTTAAGCAAAAGAGCTTAGGAACAGTGTCTAGGAAGGGTGGGAGGTGGGGGCGAGGATCTGGGTGATGCAATCTCAAAATATAAGCTAGATGCAGTGGCTAATACCTATACTCAGCAGCTACAAGAGACACAAAGATAGGAGGATTGTGATTTGAAAGCAGTCGTGGTTAAATCTTAGCTAAATTCTATCCCCGAAACAGAAACAACTAAACAAGAAAATCAAGCTAGGCATGATGGTTCACATCTGTAATCCCAGTTACTTGGGAGAGAGAAGCAGAAGGATCACAATACAAGGCTGGCTCTAAGAAAAAGCTTTAGGCTCCTAACTGAAAAACAAAGCACAAAGGGATGGGCCTGTGACTGGCTGTACCTTCTGGCTTGAGAATGCATGGTAGGCTCTGCAATAGAAAGCCACAAGTTTAGGAATTAATTTTGTCAGTAAATCTAGCCTGAGATTATATTGTGGGCCATTGAAATTCAAAGTATAATTTTATCCTCTTTCTTGGTTTTCTGTCTTCATAGTGAACCATAAAAATCGTGTCACCCACAGAGACTGAAGTATTTTTGTCTTTTGACTTTGATTGTAACCAATCTTGTTTTTTCATTAGCTTTTTCGTCCTGTGGTTTTCATTAGATTTTCTGTATGTTTTTCTGAACATTACCGGTATAGTTGGGAAAGAAAGTACCTCTAAGATCCACTGATAAATGAGTTTGGGACAGATAGCTGATAAGAAAGAAATGATAGTAAATTATTAAATATCTAAAATTAGTTTTCAAGAAAATAGTTCAGACTTTAGGAATTGCCTAGTAGTTTACATGGTTCATCTTTGGCTTTGACTGAACTTGTTTGACAGAGAAGAAATATGACTTTTGGAGTAAGGAAAATTGAAGTTTAGGAAGACCAGAAATAGGAAGTAACAAATAATCAATTCATGTTCAGGATATTTGTTGTGCTAGGATTTTGCCAGTAGAGATGGTTGCTCAGGACAACAGTCAATTTGGATGTAAATTTTAATGGAAATATTTATATGCAGTTTACACAAGCAGTAAAACTCCACCTTACTAAAATGTTCCCTCTTAGTTTGATTCTGTTTGAGTTCATTCCTCAGCGTTTTGATCTCATATGTATATTTTTTAAACTACTTTGCACATATTGTTTTCTTTAAATGATATTTTGTTTAAAATACGGTTTTCTATATGCTCACTGTGGCATGTTGAATGTGATTGATTTTTTTTCCCACCTAGGGGTCAGGAGATCTGATTTCATAGTAAAATGTTGGTTCTCTTAGCAAAAGACTTACTACTTTGGTGAATTCCTACATTTTTTTGTAGCTTTTTATGTTATAAAATGTTCAAAAGTAGACCTATGAACCATTTTAAATATCACTTTATTTTGGATAAAATCTTAGAAATATATTCATTCATAGTTTTTTTTTAAGAATACAGTAATGTGGTACATGAGAATTTTGGAATAAGTTGTTACAATGTATGCAAGAAGAATTATTTAAATTTAATCTTTTCTATTATTTACACTACACTGTATTTTGCCTCTAAAATTACACAGTATACCTAATTCCATGTAGCCATGTGTTCAACATAATGACTTAATGATTAGTGGCTTGTCCATAAATTGTACATATCGACTTTGCTTATTCAATTATCCATTATCTATTTAAAATACATATTGCGTAAATTCAGTAGTCATGCAGATTTATATCTGAAGTCTTCTGTTGGATTTATGTGCTGTTTTCTCAGTAACCTAAGGCTTACTCGTAACTTAGTTATTCTCTGATAAGACCTGCTTTGATTGGTTAACATCGACCTTGCTGCCTCTGTACCATATTCACTGCCAGTCCTTATGGGCTGCAGAGTTATGACCATCATAAATAAAGCAAGCATAGAGAGAAGGAAGAGATAGAACAGACCATTTATTGTCTTGCATTTCTGGCTATCATCTAAATCACAATTGCCAGGGGAAAGTGGAATTTAATGGTCATTCTCAACAAGGTTAGAGATGGAATGCACATTTTTACTTCCATGTTGTGTTTTGTGTTTATATCACAATTTGGTTCAGAATAATGATGATTCCATAATGACATTTTTATTATTCAAGCTTGATGAATTGGATTGGGAACAGTAGTTTATTTTATCTTTCCAATTCACTGTGACTAACAGTTGACAAGAGTGAGAGACGCTAACTCTTGCTGTAGAGAGACTATGTTTAATGGTTTTTAATGAAATGCTAGAGTTAAAAAGGAAACATCTTTAGTCTAATTATGCCCCTGGCAGATGAGGCTTGCTCCTTCTAGCGTGGTTATCGGGAGCTCCATCTAGCTTTATTTTGTATGTATACAATGAGAATGACAAGTAGAAATACATAAAATATATATATTCAATAAGCTCTGTGTGTATTATGTGTGGGTGCCAGTGCTGGGGCTTGAAATTGGGACCTGGACACTGTCCCTTAGTTTTCCACTCAAGGCTAGTACTCTGCACATGAGCCACAGCTCCATTTCTGGCTTTCTGGTGGTTAATTAGCGGTAAGAGTCTTGTGGAGTTCCTGCATGACTGGCTTTGAACCACATCTTGAGTAGCTAGGACATAGATGTGAACCATTAGCACGAGACTTATTCAGTCATCTTAATATTACTTTCATTGTATCTTAACTGTAAAATCATCTTTTCTTTTCTTTCTTTCTTTCTTTCTTTCTTTCTTTCTTTCTTTCTTTCTTTCTTTCTTTCTTTCTTTCTTTCTTTCTTTCTTTCTTTCTTTCTTTCTTTCTTTTGTCGGTCATGGGGCCTGAACTCTAGGCCTGTGCACTGTCCCTGAGCTCTTCAACTCAAGGCTATTGCTCTACCACTTGAGCAATAGTGCCACTTCTGGCATTTTTTTTCCTGCTTATGTGATGCGAGGAATCAAACCCAGTGCATGCAAGGCAAGCACTTTACCACTGAGCCACCTTCCCAGCCACAAAATCTTTTTCAAGTAAAATCAGAAACCTGCAGACAAGAATGGACTCTCTTTTAGCTCTGGCTGCCAAGCCTTCCCTCTGCTCAGATGCTTCCCTTTGCCAACCTGTTACCATAAACATAAATTACTGGAATTCTTGATGATTTCTCCTGTTTATGTGTTGAAACACATGGTAGGTAAATCAGTAAGTGCCTTTTATTATTTAAAAAGGCGTTTAAATCTGCATTGATGCTTTCAACATGTTTGAATGGAAGAAATCCATAACTACCTCATTTTGATTAATTTTTGAATGAATAGCATGTAGGGAAGATAACTATTTAGAGATGATGATTATTGCTAATAAAGCGAAAGATTTAATACCTCCATTGGAAATGGAGCCAATCCAAAATAAATACTCATGATTCTATATGCTTACTAGTTTGATAGTTGCTAAACTGGTTTCTTTGTGTTCTTTGTCTTGACGGATTAAAAAAGAAAAAAAAGAGATGTTTTATATGAATTATCCTGTAAGTTTAATAATGCCTTATTAGATACTATTCTGCTAATAACATTTTTCAAGTTTGTATTTGACTTTTAAAAAATTAATTTACTTGACTGTTATTATAGAAGTTATGTACAGAAGGATTATATTTACATGAGTCAGATAATGAGTACATTTCCTTTTGCAGAATGTCTAACTTTTATAGACACTCAGATATTATTGGAATCAAAATTATGGAGCATAACTTGAAATATAATTATGAGGTATGAATTAATATTCTTTACATAAAACTTTTTATATTTATAGATACAGTGAAGACTTTGACTATTTACCCTTTGACTTTGACTATTTACCCTTTGAGTAAAATATTCAGCAGGTGTGCAGCCATGCTAGTGTGGCCCATCTTTCTGCCAAGATAGGCTAAGGATGGATGCTTCTTGGCTTCAACAGACTGGGCAGTGAACAACCCTGGTTCTTTAACCCTTCATCTTCTTCCTACAGGAGAATACTCGTAGGACCCTAGATCCATGTTAAGAATAGCTCTTTTGCTATGATTTATAGCTATTGGAATATGTGTTAATTGATGATTACAAGACTTTGTTACTGTTCTTTTTTAAGTGTTGTAGCAAAGAAGATTTAGTCATTGCCACCCTAATCTTACATGGGGTTTATAGACATAGTCTTGGTGTGTTACATGGTCTAGAACTTGAGGTCATGATCGAAAGAAATGTGTGATCACACTGCTCCTCAGTTCTTAGAGGGATTTTTTTCCTAGTACCCTTTATGAGTTCCAAGTCCATGATGTAAAATATTCGCAAAATATTTTCATATAACCTATGGCTGTCCTCTCTTGTACTTTAATCTCTAGATTAAAGAGAAAACACTATATTAATACCTGTTATACTCTTGTTTGTATGCTTTATTATATTGTAATAACAAGCAAAAATGTCTTCACATATAGTAGTTTTCTCCAAATATTTTCTACCCAAGGTTGGTTGAAACAATGAACAAGGAACCAACCATATTTACATGGCAGCTAATTAAAAAAAATAAGTGATAGAGTTTCTCTGTTATCTTTCAGATAATTGGATTTGTTAACATCCATAGCAAGAGTGTAAGGACAGAAAGAAACAGTCTGAGAAAGTGTGTATTTGTATTTCTATGGTTTATCATGGAGCCCCCTTGTATTTTCTTATGTACAAGTCATGAGAACCATTTATCATGACTCTGGGGATCTTGAAGAATTTTGTGTCTTACACTTGTGGTTCTAGTCAGGAGCTTAACATGCCCCTGTTCCCCTTGTTCTGTTTAAGGATTATACTTAGATCATTTCTGTCATTGTATCCAGTATTCCCTTGGAATGGAAGTGAAAGTAAAACATTAGCAACCCCACTATTTTTACAAAGATGACAGATGCAATTTATAAATTTAGACAAAGCAAATAAAAGGAAGAGCCCTTCAGAAATACTAATATGTCTATAATTATACAGTGGAAATAGCCCCTTTGAACACCATAGAGGATTCTTCTCTTGTCTTGGTATGTGAATGTACTTACTAAAACAAAATTCATACACTAGATACAGTTCCCTCTAGATCTCATTTCATTTCACTTGATGTAATATTTTTTGAAAATTAATTCTCTGCTTTAGTGAGTCAATGTAAGCAGTCCTTGGTGACTGTTGTGTGATATCAGTGGGAAGCAGGGGACTTTTTTTTGTCTCTAATACAAGCACCACTTTGACAGTGGCTGAGGACTGATTTCTGCTCATCTCTAATTTTTTTTCCTTAGCATTTTTTATTTTCTTAATTTTCCTTTACCATACCATCTGACATAACAAAAGGAAGAATTTTTGAAATGTAGTTTTATTATTTGATGGGTCTTAATCTCTTCAAGGACAGAAAAATTGACATTTTCATAAAATGTGCAATCCCAAGGATATTTACAAGTACTTATAGCTTCTTGAATGGAAGAAATAGCTATAAATGTATAGCAAGTCGTCTAACCTTTAATTCTTGGGCATTTGAAAACTTAACAGATATGTAGGTAGATGTTGCTGAGCAAGGCAGCATCTTCCTTCTGGATCCTAACTGGACACATTTGAACAAAAGAAAACATAAAATGCAGGTAGCACTCCACCCTACAAACATCACTATGTTTATGAAGAGAACAGATGCAATTAGTCAATTGAGGCAAAGCAGCTTAAAGGAAAAGCCCTCCCATAATTGCTTACGTCCTTCTCAAATTGAGGCCCAGTAGTAGCTAAGACAACATGGCGTATGCTGTAGAGGGGATGGGAGTAAGGCAAAGAGGAAGAAGTCATTACAAAAGCCATTGAAGGAGCATCTGTGGTGGGGACAAAAAGGTAAGCTGTTGGGGAGGTGCTTCTCTGGAGAAGTCACATTTAAGATACAGGCTAAACATCAGAGGAATCTAGCAGGTGGGCTGGGAAGGGAAGGCAAAGCCTTCCTGCCTACTTGAAATACCAGGACAGAGGCTCTGAGGATGGGATAAAGTTGGTGGACCTGAGAAGCGGAAAGAGGGGTAGAGGTTCCTGAGTGACCAAGATGTGTAATTTCTCTATAAGTTACAATGAAATCTTCACAAGTTGTTTTTTTTTTAAGTAAGAGATTTTTGATAATTTTTAGAGCAATTATTTGCACACACAATTATCCATTTATGTGCTACAGAAACACCAAATCTGACCTGGTGTACTATGCAGAACAAAACACACTTGGTTTTCAGTGCCTGGCTGCTTTCACTGATGAAGATTACAAAGGATCGCTTGTCCAAAATTCCAAATTTGACAAGAACTCTGAATCATTTTCATGTAAGGGATGCCAGGAGCAGTTCATGTTTTGATGATGATGATGATGATGATGATGATGATTCATAGTTATGAGATTTTTCAAAGACTCTCTTAAGTGACTCTGAGCCTGGGGTGTAGGTACTCTCAGCTTGCAGGCGGTGTTTGTCAGGGAGGGGTGGTAAGTGACTTGCTCAGCTGCACAGCAAGTCATACCTGCTTTAGGTCACCCACAGAGTGGCAGATATGGGGTTCAACTGCTAATTTGTATATACATACCCAAAATTTAAAAGAAAACAGAACAAAACAAAAACTTAAGTCATTAAGTCATGAGGAATTCATTTCCCTTAGACATATAAAAAGATTGTGATTACAATAAAGAAGAGTATCTTGTAATTTAATAGAATTTTTGGAAAAATGTTTTTTCAAAGAGTGCATAAAACCTAGTTTGGGGCATATAACAAAACTTACTAGAGAAAAAACAAAGAGTATAGACTCTTCTATAAAAGCATTGTTCATTGTAGTCTTCAGATCCTACAGTGTTTAAATTTGCATCAGTAGTTTAAATTTGCAGTGTTTGGAACAAAACAGGCTCAGAATTAAACATTGCATGGTACACATCCAAAAACAAGGATACAACAGCAAAGAGATTAGGGGTTTGTCATGTTTTAGATGATCTTAAAATCTCAGTGAATTGCTTATGCTTTGTATAACATAATTTGATGGATTCAAACTATAGTTTAACATGAATAGTTAATATATATTTTTATATTTAAAGGTATTCTTACAGCTACCCAAGTTCTAAGCTTTCTAAAATATGATAGTGTATAAATGGTGGCTACTACAATACCAACCTTTGCTGATTCTGTGCCCTATTGGCGGCTATCTGTAAACATTTCATATAACACAGGATTTGAATGATTGCTTTATGGTCATTAATTTTGCTGCCTTTAAAGCTCATGGTTTTATAGGAAGATAGTGTCTTAATACAACAGATTTTTCAGTTTGGTTTTGGTAGATTTCCCCCGCCCCCCAGATAGCTTAGTGATTCCTGCAATGTGTTATACTTCCTTTTTTAGTCAAAATTCTTTAGGAATGACAGTGTCAAATTTTTTTAATTCTTTCTCTTTAGAAGGAAGCTCTCAGTGAATGACAAGATTCATGGATAAATACAGAAGAAGTTTTTGTTCTTAAGTGTAGAGATCAAGGAGTTCATATATGTCCTACCCATCCTTAATAAATGCTAATTCATGATCAGTTCTTCTCCTCAAGAGTTCTACTCCATGGATATTCTTTCCTGGGGATTAATTGAAGGAAAAATAAGATTTCACCTTGTTTTCCTCCATGAATACGGCATGATTTAAAATGATGTCTCTAGTTCTTATGTGCTTGATAGAACTTAGTATAATGAACTTAAGCCTTTTCCTTTGAAAGATGCTGGAGGGTGTCATCTAGCCTGTGTGGATTCAGCCAGATGTCCACGGAAGATGTGAAAACAGATGGGGCTTTATGTGTTTTAGATGCTGTGATCAAACATGACAGCAAGCCTTCCTGCTGTCTTTCTGGATTGAAACGTGGCACCATCTTTGTACCTACCCTTTCTCCTTCCCTTTTCAGATACATCTTCAAACTGAGTTGGTCTTTTTTCTGTCTTTTCCTGTCTTTTGTTCCTCTTTCACTCAGCAGGGTCTCTACGTTGCCACTTTATTTCTCTGAATTCTTAGATGTGTTTTCTCTGGTTATGTTTTTTTATTTCTCTTGGAACGCATCCCTCTGATGGCCCTCCTTAACTCTGCCCTCTCCCTTCGCAGGATCTCTGGTGTGATCCCAGCCTGCTTAAATTCTTTTTTCTGGTATTTCTTTCTCCCACCATGACCCTGGGATCATCTTGTCTTTTCTGCTTCTCTACAAACGCCTTCAGCGGCTGTCCCGGATTCTCTTCATGTACCCTGCAACATGGGCGCCTGGGTGCTCTGCTTTGATGGGCACACTTGGCTCACTTTCTGAATCTGTGCTCTCTTGCTCTCTTGTGCCCTCCCCCCACCCCTGGTTCTTTGATCTACTCTCTACTTTTCCATCAGAACTGACCTAATCTTCTCCCTCTATTCTCAGGTTCTTCTTGATGACTCCAGGACAATACTGATCTTTCCTCTTTGAGAATTTCCAAAAATGTCCATTGTTGATATTAGGAATTGAGGTCTTGAGTTGTGCATTTTGTGTTTGTGTGTGTGTTATCTCCAAATGATGTATGTGTGTCTAAAATGGATAAATACAACAACAGCTTTTCAAAACAATGGTGAATACATGATATGCCCCTCATTAATATCCATTGACTACAAATCTTCTATAATGTAGATAATTTAAATGATTAAAGCCTACCTGATTGCAGGTAGGCTTTATTACATCATGTTGCCTTTGTTTTTATGATCATTTTCTTTCTCCACATTGTCTTACCCTTCTCATTATTACAGGTCAGTCAACAGACCTTATTTTTCCAGGTGGACTAGGAAACAGCTCTTAGCATCACCAGCAACCTGGTCTTTGTTCTCATAATCATCATCATCTTGCCTATGGTATGGTGAATACATGTTTATGAGTGCTTTGATAATGACGAATCCTCCTCAATCTCCATTTCCAAGTATCCTATTTCAAAAAGCAGGAAAAAAGGAAATTCTGAGATGAATTAAACCTTGTTCAGAAAACTTTCCCCAAACAGTAGGCTTATTAAACGTAGCCAGAGCTTTAAACTTTATTCCACATTAAAATATGTCATAGGTGAAAGAGATAGGGTGGAGATGAAAGGTAGGATTATAAGGAAAGTAAATACAAAGGGATTATGTACGAGCAGATACAGTATAGCAAGCAATTTTGACTTGATTTAAAAAAACAGACTACAGCTGTAGGGCTATTTGGATTGATGACTAGAGAGGAAAAGAGAGTTAGGAAGGTTGAGAAATATTGAAATCCTGCATCTGTGTATGAAGATGGCATAAGGAAATCCATTGAAAGCTGTTGGGAATAGAGAGGTGGAAGATGAGGAAAAGAGCAGAAAAGGCTAGTTAATCTGATTAAGGTATAATGAATACTTTTGTGAAATAGTTGGTGAAACCCCTTTAAACCATTAACATATCCTAAATAAATAAATGATAGGAAAGATAAAACTGGGTCTGGGGGCGGGGGGACAGGTGGGCCAGCCGAGCATGAAGGAAGGTAACAAGGGTCAAAGTACTTTAAATGCGTATATGGAAATAGGACAATAAAACTTGTGCAAATTCAATAAATAAGTGGGCTAAAAACTTAAAAGAACTTCTCTGAAGAGGAAAGAAGGATGGCCAATAGACACATGAAGAAATGCTCAACCTCTCCAGCCATAAAAGAAATGCAAATCAAACCAACATTGAGATACCACCTCACCCCAGTTAGAATGGCTAGAATCAAGAACTCTAATAACAACAGATGTTGGAGGGTGTGTGGACAGAAGGGAACCTTACTGCATTGTTGGTTGAGGTAAACTTGTTCAACTACTTTGGAAAGCAGTATGGAAGTTCCTCAAAAGACTCCACATAGAGCTCCCCTATGACCCAGCAATCCCACTTTGGGGCATTTACCCAAATGTTTACAAACAAGACCATACTAACGCTACCAGCACAACTATGTTTATTGCAGCATTATTTACCATAGCTAAGATATGGAACTAACCAAGCTGCCCCTCAGTAGATGAATGGATCAAGAAAATGTGGTATATATACATAATGGAATTCTATGCCTCCATCAGAAAGAATGACATTGCCTCATTTGTTAGGAAATGGAAAGACTTGGAAAAAATTATATTAAGTGAAGTAAGCCAGGCCCAAAGAAACATAGGTCCCATGGTTTCCCTTATTTGCAACTACTAGTATATGTCTGAGTCAAGCAGAAAAGGTCAGATAAGTTGATGTTAAGGGAATGAACCCCAAGGTACATATTCAAATGTTTTTTTTCTTTCATGCAATTGTTTCTAACATATTTATAAGATGATTTCTATGTTGCTTTGTATGTCCCTCCCCCATAGTATGACACCTGTTTTCACTGTATTTGATCTTGGTATAATTTATGGAGGGGAAGGGTAAAAACAAATTGTTTAACTAGAGATACAGGTGAACCCATTGCAACAATGAGATGTGCAAATCATTATGTGGAAAAACTAATTTTACAACTTTGGTGGGGGGGAGGGAAGATCGGGTGGGAGTGGTGGGGGGAGGATAGGAAGGAAGGGGAAGAGGAAACAAAGAGGAGGCTATAATGCTTGATAAGTAAAGTATTTGTTATATTGCCCATGTAATTGTAACTCCTCTGTACAGTATTCTCACAATCAAAAAAGAAAGAAAAAGAAAAAAAACTTGTGCAACTTGTTTTAAAAAGAGGGAGGGAGAAGAGGCACTGGCATAATGGGGATGGGTTTTATGAGTTTACATTATATACATGTATTGAGATACCACAATGAAACTACCTTGTTCAACTAACATACACTAATACACATGTTTAAAAACACAGTTTTTATTAGAGAGAAGAAACCTGATGAAATAGTAATTTACATAAAAAAGAAAAGAAAGACAACACACTGCTGAAAACTGAAAATGAAAAGTAAATGGAGGGACACCTGTGCAGTTCAGATGTTTAGTAGGTAGGCGTCCTTGTTTGGGATGGGAGTCATGTGTTAGATGTATATCATTTCTTTCTTACTGTTTGGCAAAGGGGAACCTTACCAGGAGAGAAGCTAATAAAAATCTTCAAGAATTATTACCAGCAGTAGCTCCTGGGAATGCCAAAAGCAATGTGATGTGAAGAATCTCCAGCTGTTGGGACCAGTGGTGGTTCTGTTTACTTTAGCTTGCTTGCTGATCACACTGTCTCATTTGAGATCTTAAACGCAGCCTGAATCTCAGATTGGTTAAAGTAAACTTGGAAATAAGGAACCCCTTCATCACCTGGACAGATCTGTGCTGTTTCAAATAAGATCTCACATACCTATCTAAATTTGAATTAATTAAAATGAATGCATTTTGAATTTTTTATATTTTATTTTATTGTAAAGATGCTTACAGAGGGGTTACAGTTTCATGAGTAAGGTGATGAGTTACATTTCTTGTTGAACATTGTGACCCCTTCCTTTGTTTTTTTCCTACAATCCCTTCCTTCCCTTCCCTAGTCTTCATCACTCCCAATGCTTCTTTGATGGCCTCAATCTCAAGGAAGTGTCCATTTTGGACAGCATATGATTTTGGTTTTTTTTTTATTTTCACAAGGCATTTGACCAATAGAATGGTCAAATCTGTGAACACTTGAAATTAGGTGTAATACTAAATATGATTTAAATGTGATATTAAATGAGCAATCATTTTTCTTCAATAATTAGAATAAAACATTCATATGTTAAGCATATAACTTGCTCTTACTCTAGGGAAAGAGCAGAATGGTTGAAGAAGGGATGTTTCTCAGTAAGAACAAATTTCAAGTACTAAGTTTTGTCATTTTAGACACCTTCCTTAGGTTTCCCAGAATCCTCCAGTGGAGTTTGAATATGCATGTATGTATCGAGGCCACTTTTTTGTTACAAGATTTTAGGCACAAGAAGATCAAATCTCTTATATCTGAAAGATCTGAGCCTTTGAAATTAGTGACATGGTGTGTGTGTGTGTGTGTGTGTGTGTGTGTGTGTGTGTGTGTATGTGTTTGTGTGTGTGTGTGTTTGTGTATGTTCTGAGATTTTTACATATTTTCTCACAGTGATTCCCTACTTTTTCTATTAATAACATTACTCCTTGGCATGACATTCCAAAACTCACTCCAGATAACAATATCCTTTTCATGGGAGGGCAGGAGATGGGCATTTTTAACTAGTGCCCTGAGCTTCTCATCAATAAAACACTAAAGTGAAGACCACTCTGACTATTGGCTTTTTGGGATTCATGATGCCACCGAGGCTTCTGATCTCCCCGACGCACAGCCAGCATTCATCTACCATTAGAACTTGAGTACACCTTCCGAGGAGCCCGAAGCCTGACATTCAGTGCCCAGTGATTTCCCTTCTTTTATTTTTTATTTTTTCTTGAGGACTGGATCTCACTGTCTGTGCTATAGTGTCACAGATGAGTTCACACTGAGTAAAGGAGCCATGGCTAGATGTGAAGACTCCCTGTTTGGAGGGCTCACCTTGTTACTGCATTTATTAAAAATACTGTAGGGATCAATATTTCCATTTCAGTTCATTTCTCTGGCTATATTGTATTTCTGTAAGAGGCAACTTAAAAGATGATTTTGCTGGGCCTGGAAACTAATTGAAAGCAGGATAAAAGCAGGGCACCCAGCCCTCCACCCTTTGCATCTGTGCCCTTTGATCTGCCATTCTCTCCTGTTCATTTTGTAGTCATCTTGGGCACCAGGAAGAGCAGGATGTACCTATAGCCATTTTGTGACAAAAAGCAAACTGCCTTAGACAGGTAATGCCTTCTTATCCTCTTGCTGCAAAACTGCCCCAACAGAAGAGTACAGCCAAAACCCAGACCACCCAACGGGTTGGGAGGGAGACAAAGAGAAAGCTTCATCCAGGTCTGATCTGTGACTTTGGACTGTTGACAGATACCTTTTTCAGTCCCTGGCACAAATCCCTAAGGTCAATATCTGTTGCTCCTAAAAGAGCTGACTTGGTACTGCACCACAGTCTTTCCTTGGCTATTATGTAGGAAATCTTCTTTCTCAACTGACTTCTCCCTTGGATGATGGAGGAAGATAGTGGACAGGATTTCCTTGACCACGGGACTTTGGGCCTGGAGTCACTACCTTGGACATTTATTAGACTGTATTATGTATTGTTAAAACATGCTGGAACACCTCTTTAAAATGTTTTATTTGCTTGCCTGTCTCTATGGAGGCAACATTTCTCCCTTTGTCGTTGAATTCTTAGCATTAGCAACTTATTGTTGGTTTTGAAGTTCTAAAGATCAAAGATGTAATTTAAAAGAAATAACTTCTGAACTTCAGTAGGGGAGAAGATAACTACTGGTCATCATTAGATAGCAAAAGGTTATTTTCAAGTTAAAGACTTTTAAACTGAATAAATGAGTAATACAAATAAGGAGAGGTAGCTGGGCATTGGTGGCTCATACCTGTAATCCTCGCTACTTAAGAGGATGAGCTCTGAAGATTGCAGGCAGGAAAGTCCATGAGACTCTTATCTCCAATTAATCAGCAAAACACTGGAAATGAAGCTGTCTCTCAGCCTAAAGAGAAATAGCTAAGGGACAGCACCTAGACCCTGAGTTCAAGCCCCAGTATTGATGCATTTGCACACACGCGCGCGCGCGCGCGCACACACACACACACACACACACACACACACAGGATAAACAAGCAGACAACACTAAATGCAACTGAGTAACAATCACCAGCAACATGTACTGCAATGTAGGACTTGAAATTGCTTCAGATTTACAAATTCAGCAGTGAAACACACTTTGCATAATGAAATATTTATTTTTATCCATCATAGTTTCCAACTGCTCTCCATTTATCATGTTTACAAACAGCAGCCAACACATTTCTTTAACATGAGCCAAACATAATTTCCAGCTGTTCAAATGAATTCTTTTCAACTCATTGAAAACTGTCATCCAACAGCAAATTTCAGGAATCTCCTTTTACATCTTTTTGCTTGTCCATTCACCTTTTTCTTTACATATTTATCCTCATGAATGAATGTGGCTTTCAGAGATGCTTGGTGCTTTAGACATGAGTAGAAAAAATAAAAATCCATCCTTGTAATATTTATCATGTCATTCATCTGGTATTAATTTTATTCATGCGCCTTTTTTAATGTGCCTTTTTTAGAGCTTGAACTCAGGGCCTGTACACTGTCCCTGACCTTTTTGCTCAAGGCTATCACTCTACCACTTGAGCCACACCTCCATTCCTGACTTTTTGGTGGCTAATTGGAGATTAGAGTCTCACAAACTTTTAGTTTGGTCTGGCTTTGAACTCAGTCCTCAGAGCTCAGCTTCCTGTAGCTAGGATTACAGGTGTGAGTTAACTCAAGCATGACTGCGTTTTTCTTTACTCACAATTTGAAAACACTACAAAAGCTTCCAGCTTTAGAAGACAGAAAAGCTAACTATAATATTATGTAAATTTCAAAATTGTCCAAATATGGAAATTCTGCTGTTCTGTGGAGTATATCACAATTATTTTTTATGTTGAGAATTCTGCCTGGTATCCTCATTGTATAGTGGTAGAAACAGAGGCAAACTTTTCAAAACATGCTGAAATTAATAAATCTGAATGCGATATTTAAAAATATCTAAGGATTGGGGTCAAACACTGGTGACAGAACTTGCTGAGCCTGAATGAGACTCCGGCTTCAGTTTCTAATATAAGTGGATTTATTCATTCACAAATCAATAAATGGCTGGGACTAATTTTTTCTCTCTTAATTTTCTGCCCTGAAACTTTATTGAATTAGATGTTCAGTTTTAAATGATGTCTGGTACATTAAGATTGTGTGTATACACACACACACACACACACACACACACACACACACATCAGCAGCAGCAAATGGAGATAATTTCACCTCTTTCTTTCCTCATTGAAGACATTTTATTTCCTTTTCTTGTCTTTTTTTTCTGGCTAGGATTTCCAGTATTTTTTTAATTAGTAAGTTTTTTTTCTTGTGAAAATACTGTGCAGAGGGGTTACAATTACATGAGCAAGGTAATGAGTACGTTTCTTTTCAAACATTATTGCCTCCTCCTTTGTTTCCCCTCCCTGCTCTCCTATTAACATCCCCTCCCCCGCCAAAGTTGTAAAGTTCGTTTCTCGACGTAACATCTTATATATATCATTGTTGCAGTGGGTCCACCTGTATCCTTATTTGAACAATTTGTTTTTCCCCTTCCCCTCCCCAAATTATACCAACATCAAATACAGTGAAAACAGGGGTTATACCGTGGGAAGGGAAACCATGGGACCTATGTTTCTTTGGGCCTGGCTTACTTCACTTAATATAATTTTTTCCAAGTCTTTCCATTTCCTAACAAATGGGGCAATGTCATTCTTTCTGATGGAGGCATAGAATTCCATTGTGTATATATACCACATTTTCTTAATCCATTCATCTACTGAGGGGCATCTGGGTTGGTTCTATATCTTAGCTATGGCAAATAATGCTGCAATAAACATGGTTGTGTTGATAGCTTTAGTATGGATTTCCAGTATTATATTGAAGAGAAGTGGTTAGACAGGGCTTGTATATCTTCTCCTGATTTTTTCTTCTCTTGGGAGCAGTGTGGTTTGAATTCAGGATCTCTTGCTTGCTAAGACACTTAACACACATCCCCAGCCCTTGTGGTTGTGGTTGTTTATTTTGCTTCAGTGTTTTGTTTTGGGTCTCATACTTTATTTGCCTTAATCTGTTTTAGACTTTGATCCTCCTTCTGATATTCCCACATAGCTGATTACATCTTTGTGCACCTTCACAGCCCACTCATTGTTGCCATAGGGTTCTTCCTAACTTTTTCCACAAACTGGCCTCAAAGAGATTGATCCTCTCAATCTCTACCTCTGAAACAGCTGGCATTATAGATTTGTACCACCATACCATTCCTTTGAACTTGATCTTACAGGAAAAACAATTAGGTTTCACCATTGAATTTAAATAATACTAGTTGTAGACTTCTCATATGTTGCCCTTGTTGTATAGAAATACATTCCTTTCATGTGTAGTTTGTTGATGTTTTCTTTTTCATGGAATGTTGACTTTTATCAGATGCTTTCTTTTCATCGTTCATGTTTTCATGTGATATGACACACTTATTGATTTATATATGTTGAACTACCATTATAATCCAAGGGTAAGTCCCATCAGCCAAGGAAATGATTCTTTTAATATACGATTGAATTTGGCCTGCTAGCATTTTGCTAAGGATTTGTGTATTTCTGTTGATAAGCTATATTGGCCTATAATTTTCTCTTACTGTCTTGTAAAGAAAGATCTTTATGGAATAAATTAGAGTGTAAAGTTCTTCACCTGAACAATTGAGGGAGAAACCTGTAAGAGCTTCCTTTCATATTGACTCTATAGCTTACATAATGTTTTTGACTACCTCTTAACTTTATCTTTTATAAACATTACCTTTTCTGACTAAAGCAAATAGCCTTTTAAACTTATTTTAAAATAGAGACTTTCCCATGAGTTGATAAATTATATTTTAAAGTTAAGAATGCTCTACAATCACATAAATGCCATAAACTCCTCCGTGTTCTGAGAACTGAGATGTATAACAGATAAAGAGAGTCCTTGTTTACTATTTAGAACGCTTTGCATTAAACTATTCTTTGCTCCGTGGAGCCGTAACTCTTTGCCTACAGAAGGCCCACTATGATATTTGGGTAATAATCTGTTAATTAATCTGTAATTAACCTGAATGCAGTTATTTCTGGTTTCCTAGGAAGCCTGTTCTTTATTAATCCTCCTCCTTTCCATTTATAGTCTTTACCTACTCAACTCATTTTTTCCCCTCTACGGGAAGGAAAATTAGCTTATGGTTATGCTCAGTTAAGTAAAGAATCTAGACAAGGTATAGGACTATAATATGTGGAATTCTTGAATTAGCTAATGGTAAAGATATTTATTTATCAGTTTCTAATTATTTGCCATTGAAGTTGAATTGCTGAAAATAACCTTTTATTGTTGTGCTTTAGATTTAATGATCATTATTTGTTATTTGATGAAGATAATAGCTACATTAGCTAGAAGGTCTCACTTCTTAAATCATATGTTTATATTCATATATACACATAGGTACAAAAATGTACACACACACACACACACACACACACACACACACACACTTTTTCTTGGCAGAACCCAGCATTGAATTCATGACTGGTACTTGTTAGGTAAGTGTTGAACTCTTTCACCCACACCATGGGCTCTTTTTTCTTTGGATTATTTTCATACACCTTTTCATGCTTTTGCTTGAGTTGACAACTGTCATATCTCTGCCTTCCAAGGAGCTGGTATAGACATGTTACCATAATGCCTGGCTTGATTTTGAGGTGAGGTAATAACTTTTGCCAAAGTTGACTTTGATCCATAGTCCTCCTGTCCATGTATCCCCAACATCTGGGATTACAAGTATGCACTGCCATATCTAGTCAGGTGCATACCCCCACACCTGGCTTGTTTGTTGAAAAGAGCTCTTGCTAATGTTTCAACATGTTTGATCTCTAATATTTCATCACATTCAGCCAATAACAGAGTCTTAAAAGAATAGGTGGCACAAGTAGACACTGCCTTGGGATCCTGCTGAAATGGATGCCATATATATATATATATATATATATATATATATATATATATATATATATACACACACACACACACACACACACACATCCACAGATTGTATTAGAAGTCTTGATGAATAGTCAGCAAGTCTAAAATAGAGGATATGTCAACACATGATCAAAGTCACCTTAGCTAGGGCATAATTATTTTGTTAATTTACTTGACTGTGGTAGTTGGATGGAATGCAGTGTCTTGGAGACAGACTTGCTTTTCACATGGGAAGTTTAGAGAACAGTAATGAGCAGTCTGCCTTTCCACTTGGTGCTGTGGGACTGGCAGCCTGCTGAGGCCTACACAGCTCTGCATGTAGACTGCTCTTCTCAACTGGGAGTGATTTTTGCCTGCCAGGAGATACTTGGCATTTGCAGGTAGATTTGTTTGTCATAATGAAGAAGCACTGTTGGCACAGAATCGATAGAGACCAGGGACACTGCTGACTACCCTGCAGTACTCCAGACAGCCTCTCACTCCAAGACCCCATATGTGAATCATGCCAACGTGAAAAGCCCTGCATTCCGGCAGCATCAGCAATGACCTTTATTCACGAGAGACGGCATTTTCATGTTGGCCATTCTGCCCCTAGAGAGTATCTGGTCTTTGCTAAAAATAGACTGATTGACAAGGATGCAATTTTAGGGTTATTTGTTTTGTTGCTGTTATGTCCTTTTCGTCTCATACTTGCAGGAGAGGCACCTATTCCTGCTGAGCCCAAATGCAGGCAACTGTAATTGGTGCAAAAATTCACACTTGGATAGACATGCATATGCCAGCTTCACACATTCAAGACCATGGTAGTTTTCTGTTTTTAGGAGCATTAACAATTTTGTATGTTTGAGGCTTTATCCACATTTTAGAAGAATTTCCAAAGCCACATTAGGATGAATAGCCAGCTTGATGTTTGCCCATTTTCCTTAAGATATTTTGTAATGAAGTAGTCCCTAAAATTCAGCGTTGAAGAGGTATCTGACGATAGCCTTTATAGATAAGGTCTATGCTGACTAGATGTCGCACTGTATCTCTACAGTGCATTGCTAGGGGAGGAGATAGAAGATGGCAGGCAGAGGGAAAGGATAATAGGATTTACACAGAAATATTCACTAAGAGGTAATAAAAAAATTGTCATTACATGACATAAACCAATCCTTAGGGCTAGCAACAGCACTAAGCATATAGCTGCCCAATATAAGTACCACTTGATTTTTATTTGAAATAAGAATAATTTTGTGACGTAGACTTGACTAAAATATAAAGTGTGTTCCACTCATTATCTGTGGAATATTACAAATAATGTGAGCTTTCTTAGTAATTGCACATAAACATTCTATAAATAACAATTTCAATCTGAAGCCCTGAAAGAGTCCTGTAAACTGTAGTTAATTTCATGTGCATTTTAGCACTCCTGTGAGCAAACTACATTATTGTTATCTCTCGAGGACAGCATATATTTCCATGAAATGCCTGACTGAAAGTTTTTCCACATGAAATAAAGTCTTGAAAGGGAAAACTTACTTATCCTTCCCTGCTAACCATCCCCACGAACTCAGTGATCACAGTCCCTCAGGGTTCCCTGGTGATTGTATCTGCCGTTTATGGATGAGTACCTCTGCTTAAGGGCTTGCTGCAGTGCAGATTTGAAGAGTCATGGCTTCAAGGTCCAAATTAATATTTTATGTATTGCAATTCTTTCTTGTTTCAACTGACAGAGACCCTAACTCAAAGTTGCATCAGTCCAGAAAGATATGTTAGCAGCTCCCATTGTTGGAAAGGCTTGTGGCTGGCTTGAGGGCCTGCAGTGGGAACTCAGCATCTTCTCTCGTCTCCACCTTAATCTTTGCAGGTCCCATTCTCATGGTTGCTATATCCAGCCTCTCAAATCGTATGGCAGAAGAGGAACTTACCTAGCTTCTTTAGTCCTCATTATCTTTGGGTCACATCTCTATCTCTGAAAATCCATCAGTGCGGTGCCGTATTTTGATTGCATAGATTGAACTGTGGATTTGAGTGTATAGCCTGAGAGCACAAAGTAGAATTCTTGTGAAGAAAATTAACTCACACACAAAATCAGTCTTGTCTTAACTCTATCTATGTCTCAGAAGCACCATTGTAATGAATTTCTTAGACTATTCATTTTGGGTTTTTTTTGCTTTGCTGGGGAATCAGAACAGGATTTCCTCATCCTAGACAAGTGCTCTGTCACTGCAGTACACTCCTAGGCCACAAGTGTAATTCTGTAAGTATAAAACGTATACACAAAAACATACATATGATGGCACCATACATGTATTTTCCCTTGATTTCATTATTGACCAGTATTTTTAGCACCTCATGTATAATGATCACCAAAAAAAATCCCATTACTTCCTTTTAAATAACAAAAATATCTTAAACAGATGTTCTGTTTTTTTTTCTGAAGTGTCTAAAAACTAGCAAGAGTGAACACCAGTTGTTCTTAAGGATAGTAGTTCATCAAATAAAATCTTCAGTGAGGGGCTGGGAAGGTGGCTCAATGGTAGAGGGCTTGCCTTGCATGCCTGAGGCCCTGGG
>NW_012267272.1:9872842-9931824 GCF_000151885.1 Dipodomys ordii | reverse complement strand
TATATATATCTACATATATAAATATATACATATATTTATGTCATCTGCCTAGAGATCACTTCCGTTACATATTTATGCTAGGCAAGCCTTCTGCCCCTGAGTTACAGCCTAGTAGTTTATACATTTAAATGTAAATCCCACTGATCTTTGCTAAGCAATAAAATGAAAAATATTGACAAATTCTATTTATTAGTGGTTAGCCACTAAAATCTACTATTTCTTGTGTTTTTATATTACTTCAGTGAATCAATTTTTATAAGAGAGTATCCCATATTTTTGTTAAGTTTGTCTATAGAGAATTGTTTCCATGCTCTGAGGATTTACTGAGAGTTTACCATCTGTCTCTATTAATTAGTCTTTTCAATTTGATTGTTGTTTTATGCTAATTTTATACATTTGATGACTTTCTATTTTTTTAGTTTTGATACATAGGAAATGTGTATTCTCTATGTTTATGGAATTCTGAACTTGGGTACTACTTCTTCCAGTGATGATTGGCAAAGTCAATCATTGGCAACGTCAATTTCTTACTTTTTTGTCTTTTATTTTTTATGAAAATTAAGCTTGTCTTTACTGAAAATACGGGAGTTTTGATTTTAGTTTTACTTCAGCAAAAGAAGACTAATGTTTATTGTTCCTTATTTTGGTATTTGATAAACACAATGTATAATATTCAGTATAATTATTTAATCAGGCTTTTGTTTCTATCTACATTATCCCTTAAATATCCTTTAAAAAATTTTCCTGCCTTTAAAACTTCAAAATTTGGAACTAAATTTTATATGAATATAACACTTCTTGAGCATAACACTGCTAACTGCACTATAAACATTCTTAAATTTGCCAAATATGTCATGCTTTTATAGTTCCATAAAATGAAGTAGCATAAAAGAGTAGGTTGTTTCTTTTGAATTCACTACTACCTGGGGCAGTTACTTTTCCTTGTCAGTAGTAAGGCTTTGGTCTGTGAGAGGTGGAAATCCACATAACACCTCCCAGGAAGAGAAAGAGTCTGCTCTGAAAGCATTAGGGAATTTTTTTAAATGAAAGACAGACTGAATATATTAGCTGCAAGTATCTGCTGCAGTCCCTGAGACTGAAAAAAGAAACAAATTACACTTTTATTTTTTACAAAAAATCAGTAAGACTGTCAGATGACTAGATGTAATTGAAGAGAGACTTTATACATTGAAAGGTAGGTAGCATTGAAGAAAGAATGAGCGAAAGGAGCAAAGAAAAAAAGAAAGAAATAGGAGATAATAGAAATGAAATAATGAGAAATTTGAAGGACAGAATGAGATTGTCTCATTGTCTGATTGCTGAAGAGTGATGGGTAGAGAGACCTTAAGTTAGGAAACAATTGAGCTAAAATAGCTAAGAATTATCTAAAATTGAAGAAAGACAAAGTTCTGCACATTTAGGAAACACATCGAAGTTCAGAAACCAATGATGTTAAACAGATTAGACAGATTAGATACAGAATGGTTAGACTCTCAGCAGCCCTCTGGAACTATCAGTGAACCAGTGGAAATCAGGAGCCAATATATTAATATGCTGATGATGTTAAAATTAGTTAATTAACCCATTATTTAAAGTTAAATACCTTTGCAGCCAAACAAGAAAGTTTCCCTAAATGTTCTGTGGGGGGAAAATCAGTGTAAGTTTCAGGAGGTGGCTAGCTCTGGAAAAAAGTTGTCTTTCTTCTTCAAATGCTTTCCTAAATTTTGCCACCTTGGTGAGTTGGTGACATTTGGAGAAAATTCCTTCTCTGGAAGTTGCAGATTTTTGTTTTGGCAACAATTACATGCTACCTGTAACTTTATATTTCCTGAAACAAGTCATACGTTATTGGCTGCTTTTTTGGATAACAGATTCATCTGATATCCAAGGAAGACACAAATACACAAGGAAAAGTACCCCCTTTGCTTTCTTCTTCCCCATTTTAATTACTTATATCATTAATCTTTGTTTCAAAGAGTCAATTCCTGAATGTACCAGTCCGTTCTTAAAATGGACTTTAATCACTGGATCTTCTAGTCCTTTTTGTGATGTAGAAAATGTTTAACTCTGTCATGTAGTTGTATGATTTGTTTATTTTACACTTCATAGTGTGAGGTCAGAGCTAATGCTACGAACATTTCTATAAAGAAGAGCATTTTCATTTCTGTGACAGAAGCGGCACCAAGAACAAAGATAGCATTGCATGGACTGAGGATACTTCCTGAATGCGTGATTAGAAGTGTCAAATCCCAGGGCAAAATCAATCCCTCGAGAGATATAAACCTGAGGTGGAAAGGCAGCAGGTGTTGCTTTCTCGGCATTTCCTCAATTCAGATCTTTCTGAACCATCTTCACACATTTTCACATGGATAACATGTCTAAATGATTTTCCACTTGTACACAAATCACAGTTTAAATCATTATCACAAATGATGTAAAAAATCATGAATCACAATTTAAACAACGGAATCCTCCTCCTCATGTGCCTAAGGCCTACTTCCTGTTATGAAGGAGGAAATGCACTTTCCAGGAAATATATAGACATGCTTATTTCTGCACCATGTTTTCCTGAGCTGATGCAGAGGAACTGAACCAGTGCCCAAAGGGAATAAGCGTAGTGTAATTACTGATTTCCTTGTCTCCTGTTCTATAGAATCAGCTCGTGAGCAAGAATATCACTATCCGTGTATGTCATAACCCAGTAAGGTGGACTTGACTGTTCTCATTTCTGAGAGACTGCCTTCTTGTATTTATCATTTGCAAAACACTCTTCTGGACTTCTTTATTGACATGATTGTGTTCTTTCTCTTCAAAGCTCTTCTAAGAGCCTGTGCTGATGGAGGTGCCAACCGATTGTTTGATCTCACTGAAGGCGAGAGAGAGAGGTACGTTTTCATTTAGCCACAAGCCATGGCACCATTAATCAAAGCACTTCTTTTGTCTTATTGTCTTCTTACTAAATGAATACTGTAAATTTTCTTTTCAACTCTTAAACAAAAAAAAGTGAGAGGGAATAAATGTTGAACCATGTTGTATTAATTCTTCCTTTAATTGGAATCTCTTAGTAGAATTAGTTACATCTATTCTTACTCTGAAAACCCTTATTCTCCTACTTCGAAGCTTCATTAAGTAGCATTATCAAATATTGATATTTGCAAGGACTTTGAGCATTGGATGCAATAAAACTTCAAATGGTAATTTGAGTTGTTATTCAGACACTTTAAATGAGTAAAATCTGGTCTCGTATAAAAGAAATATATGTTCTGTTGAAGATGTGGGATTTTATATTAGTGTTGAGTAAAGCTCTGTGTAATTTACCCTAACTTAATTACTTTAGAGATAGTTTATCTCTTAATGATTCTCTCTATTTATGGCCTGGCTATGTGAATCCTCTCATGAGAGACTATTTACAGATAGAGAATGGGTTTGAGGAAAGCAGATTTTAAATCTTATTCAGTTTGATCATATTTGTAGTCTGATCCCTTTGAAAGCACCAACATTTATAGGGCACTGTAAGTAGACTAATTATAAAACATCCTTCCATCTTGTCACATGGGTTATTAAATATATGGAAATATTTTATGTTTTAAGAAATCATCTACTTGCTATAGAAATCAAAGTCAAAACATTATGATGTACCTTACCGGTAGGTGTAAGTATTTTGAAATCGTGCATTTTCTTTGTGGCCTCAAAAGGTTTAACTTGAGGTTTTTAATACCCGAGCTGCTCTTTGAAAGCAATGACTTGCTTCCTAGGAGCAGAGCATGTTTCCCTGGAGATCAGATGTGCTAATGCCTGGGGACTGAGTGTGATATCAAAAGTGCTGTAATAGTGACAGCCTAGGAGACTATTTAAATTCACAACCTATGTTTTGCTCTTTTATTTTGTAATTTTGCAAGTTCACCTGACAATATTCTCTAAGACATGACTCGGACAATGTGAAAAAATATCCAAGTATATGTTGTAAAAAAATGCCTTGAGCATGTAGGAGGCCATGTTGTGAGTTAGGCACACTACACATTCCAGGTCTCTAGCCTGCTTGCTGGCAGAGTCTAGTGATGAGCATTATTTCTTATAAGTGAAATATGTGCATATTTTATATAAGCATCTTCAAATCATGAAATGTTATTTTAACCCACTGCTTCCTAAATTGATCCACCTAAAATACCTTGGCAATATTAGAACTTGAACTCAGAGCATTGTGCTGGTAGGCAGGTGGTCTACCACTGAACCAGCCATTTAGCCCTTTTGTTGCACTGGTTATTATTGACATAGGGTATCACATATTGCCAAGGGCTACACGTGGATCACAGTCTTATTTTTCAGTTCCCACTGTATGTGGGATGGCAGGCAGGAACCATCATGCCCAGCTTCTTCTACTGAGATAGAGTCTTACAGGTTTGGCTGAAAGCTGGTCTGAAACGGTAATCCTCCCATCCTCACTGTCCCACTTAGCTTAGATTACAGGCACAAGCCATCAGCATCTGTTTTATATTATCATTAATTACAATTGTAAGGTTGGACTAGGCACTAATAAGAAAGATAGCATGGAATACTTTTATTCACATGTGAAACAAGGAAGATTAGCAGATGTTAGGGAGTGAATGTCTTTAGGATTTTCCTACTATGATTGTTATTTTCAAAATAAGCCTTTTTAGCCAGGTGCCAGTAGATCATATCCATAAGCCTAGCTATTCAAGAGGCTGAGATCTGAGGATCGTGGTTCAAAACCAGCCTGGGACAGAAAAGTTCAAGAGACACTTATCTCCAATTAACCACCAAAAAGCCAGAAATAGAGCTTCGGCTCAAGTTGTATAGCACTAGCCTTGTGCAGTAAATCTCAGGGATACTTCCCAGGCTGTAAGTTCAAGATTCAAGACCAGCACTAAAAAAAACAGGCGGGGGGAGGACTTTTAATGTTTTCAAACACATTTATAATTAATCATGTAAAAACCTTTATAAAACATTGATCCATTTCACAATTTTTGTCAAAATTTTTGATAAAGTTCAATGGAACGATGTACTTTTCCTTGATTTTCTGGTTGTATCAATGATTCACCCTCCGGTGCCTTGGGACGTGGTGGCGGGGGTGAAGGTAGAGTCTCTAACGGGGACATGAGTGGAACTAACTGCCTCCTAGGGGAGTTTAAAACTGAGAATAAATCTCATTAAACCCAAGCCCCAACCAGTAAAACTAATTGGATACAGGTGACTACACATAATTCCCTTTAATTGTATTTTTAAGAGAAGCGCTTCACAATGGAAAAGGAAAAGAATATTCATGAGTTTTAAAAAGCCAGTGCATAGTTTGTGGACCAGTATTTCCTTTGTTCTCATTCATTTTTTAACAGCCATATCTAACAAGGAAAGCCCTGTAATTACACAACTAAACATGAATGTTTAAAGAACCTTCTCCAGTTGAAGGCAGCATGAAATACTCATGTATTTGGCCAGGAGTGAAGAGAGACCGATGCAGACACAGAGGCACAGGTCTGTGGAGGGGTGGAGCTGAGCTGAGGGGAGTCAGAGGTGGGACCTTTCTAATGCTCAGCCTGGGACAGGACCAGGCCCCTTGTCATGTCACATCTCTATACCTCTAGATGTGTTCATCATGTAGCCAGAAGCCAGGAGGGAGCCTGCAGAGGACCCATGGGGCTCCCAAGTTTGGGCCTTGGCTGCCATCTGCCTCTACTCCTTCATAGATCCAAAGGAAAGGAATTTGGACTTTGTGGAAGGAGCAGCCAACAAGTGCTCATGGGGAGACACAGAGCTGTGGGGCCATCAGAGGCAGCGTCCAAAAAAGGCACCAAGTTTATACACCAGGGAAAGGCGTAATAACGGCGTAAGGGAGGAGGCTGAAGTGGGGAGGAAGCGTGTAGGGATTGGGAGTAGGACAGTCACCTGGGATAGAGGCCATAAAGATGCCTGTGGCGTATTCATGGATTTGAAAGGCAGGCTAGGACTTGACACACTGCAAATACAGTGCTGACATGCTCTGAAGCTCAGAAAGTCTAAGATGAGACCCTGAAAACACAGCTTAGATAGGAGAGGTTTGTTTAACCTCTCTTGTTGTCCACTTTCAAAATAATAAATCACTCACCTTAAAAGGCAAATGGCTTTTTTTTAAAGACACAAACTCTTAGCATATATATGAGTTTCAGTCTATTGCAAGTGTCACTCTTTTAATGGGCAAATTGTCCCATCTTTTTTTTGGTCAATGGAAACCTCTTTAGGTTTTATCTTATGTTCCTTTTTAAAAGTTATAATAAGTTAATAAAACCATCATCATTGGCAGCTAATATCTTATCCCTGGGCATCAGCTTCTGGTTTACATCACTTTTATTTTACTTTTTTACTTTTTGGTCAGTTGTGGGCTTACATTTAGGGCATGGGCACTGAGCTGTTTTGCTCAAGGGTAGTGCTCTACTACTTGGAGCCACAGTTTCACTTCCAATTTTTTGGTGATTAATTGGTGATAAGAGTCTCATGGATTTTCCTGCCCAGGCTGGCTTCAAACCATGATCTTGAGATCTCGGCTTCCCAAGTAGCTAGGATTACAGGCATGAACAGCAGTGCCCAGCTACGTCCATACATTTGTTTACTTTGTTTTAGAAGTTCATACCAAAGAAATCATATAGTATGTGTACGTTTGTAACTGGAATCTGGGGATGTTAATTTGCCTTTCCCTCATGACCTCATTCCATGTATTTATTGACCCTTTAAATGTCTTGATCTGTAAATATTATTTTATTCAGTAATTTTTATAACAAAATCCTTAATTTTGTCCATAAAATGTATCATACCTTCTGTTTGAATCCTGTAACTGATGCATTAAACATTTCCACACAATCTTTATTTTAAAAAGTACCCTTTTAACCCATTGCAACAATGAGAAGTTCAAGTCGTTATGTGGAAAAACGAACTTTACAACTTTGGTGGGGGGGGGGAGGAATAGGTGGAGGGAAGTGGAGGGAGTATGGGAAGGGATGGGAAGGAGAAACAAAGAGGAGGCAACAATGCTTGATAAGAAATGTACTCGTTATCTTGCCCATGTAATTATAACTCCTCTGTATGGTATTTTCCCAATAAAAAATTAAAATTTAAAAAGTACCCTTTTAACACATTTTAAGTATCCTGCACATTATTATTACCAACAAGAACAATATTGTGCAACAACTCTCTAGAGCTTATTCTCTTGTTTAACTGAAACTCTATCCATTCATTAGGAAGTTCTTGTTACCTACCTATTTTAGTTTCTGAGGACTGTTGTTCTCCAACCTGAGTTTATCAGTTTAACTAGTTTACATGCTTTTTGTCAGTGATTATCTTTTTGTATACGACTAAGTTCACTTTCTGTAATGTTTTTAAGGCCATGCTAATGTCATAAAGTTTTATCTGGCTTAATTCTCAAAGCTACTCACTTTCATCTATCAAGTTCTGCTTTGACTAAAAGCTCAATTTATTTCATTGTAAAAACAATAAATGGCAATAAGATATGTGTTAGGGAAGAAGAATAAAACAAACAAAAGAAAATTACCTATTACTGGTTATTTCCTTCTGAGTATCAAAGAGATGCTTTGAATCCCCCTGTTGTTTCTGCTCCTTGAATAGTAGAAAATGTGACTCGGTTTTCTCTAGTCATTTGTTCAAATAAATATGTTTGATAAATGAAATCTGTCTTTTTCTTAGAAAACTGTGTAGGAATATTAGTATATACATGTTTGTTACTAAATGGATGTCTGATTATTCTGTCACCCCTTCCCATAAGGTTTAGAATGGTTTTTGACTGATGATGTTCACCTTTTTGATAGTTTACCTCTGCTCTGAGCACTGTCAGGTTCTGAGTGGTATATATTCAATCTGTACATCAACCTGAGGCAGGGTGAAGACCGGGTCAGGAAAATACAGAATGGGAGACCTCGGCCTTGACTTTTTCTTGAGCTGCTAATTTAGTGTCTTGCTCATAGCCAGGGTGAAGCACTAAGGTGACTGCCAGGTTTATGGGCTTCCACCTTGGGTTCTACAGCTCCTCCTCCTCCTGACAGAAACTTAGGTGTGTCCTCTCTACCAGCCTGTAATAAAAAGGGCCTTGGATGGCCTCCTAACATTCTTCTCCTAACTTCTTTCAAGAAGGTAAAACTTATCATTGGTGATATTCAGATCTGTGAAGCAAGTCCTGCCTCATTGATCGGAATATCACAGGCTACTGAGATGAATCAGCAAAGATGAAAAAGAATGAAGAGCAGCAGGGCAGGAGGTTCTGGTGGGCTGCTGTGGAGGAGACTGTTCTCAGCCTTCTCTGACTGGCATGCACCGAAGGTTGAGTTTCGTAGTGACGATTTCAAGGGCATGGCATTTAGTTGGGCATGTATAAAATTATCCACTTTAAAAGAATACTGAAAGGCTGTTATTTGTGTGTGGCTGACAAATAATAACTGGAAGTCCAGTGTTGCTCTTGTCCCATGATGAAATAAATCTTATTTCCATTTTGATGATTATCTTAATGAACTTTCAGCCTTAGTTAATATTTGACTGATATCTGAGGTCTAAGGCCATTTATATGAGGGAATGTTAAAAACAAACAACCATACAGAAAAGTACACAAATGCAAAGTCTTTAGCCCAGGGAAGTTGTACAGTGCATCAATAAATAGGAAATGGCCCTGCAGTAGCAATCCTTAGAATCCCTACCATCACTGTCTCCCCAGAAGATAAACACTATTTCACTTCTTTACTGGAAACCTTTGCTATCTTTTCAACTTTTATAGTTGAATTGTTATGTGTTGAACTTTTACTATATAAATGTTTACCTGGGGAGGAATTCACATAAATCTGAGTCTGAACATTAGTGTAGATTAATGATCACCACAATGATTTGTAAAGATAGAAAAAGATAGTTAAGTCCAAGAGTGTTAAAATCATACGAAAGCAAAGAAGAACCAACCATAAACCATAAAATTAATAACTCACTCAAAACACTCTATGGAATACATCCCCAATATACAATAGCTTATTTTGATCATATATATCTATATATATATATAGATATATATGTAATTTTTTTTCTTTTTTCCTTTCTGCTGGTCCTGGAGGTTGAACTCTGGGCCTGGGCACTGTCCCTGAGCTTCTTTTTCTCAAGGCTATCATTCTACCACTTGAGCCACAGCTCTATTTCCAGCTTTTGGGGTAATTTATTGAAGATAGCAAAGAGTCTCATGAACTTTTCTGCCTGTGCTGGCTTTGAACTGCAATCCTCAGGTCTCTGCCTCCTGAGTGGCTAGGAAAGCAGGCCAGTGCCTGGCTGTAATTTTTTTTTTGGTACCAGTATTGGAGTACTTGTAGAAGACTAACAGTCTGTCACAAGCCACAGCTCCACTTCTGGTTTTTTTATGGTTAATTGGACATAAGAGTCTAGGGTACTTTCTTACCCTGCCTAGCTTTCAACCATGGTTCTCAAATCTTATCTCCTGAATAGCTAAGAGCCACTGGCACCCTGCTTGATCATTGTGATTATTTAAAATGCAAATTTTAAACTTCTGTAAATGATAGTCTGTTTTAAAGTTGAGGTAAACTTTAAAAAAATAACACAAAACAAAATCCAAACTTTGGAATGATATACAGAAAAAATCCAAAGACAGGAATAAGAATGCAACATTTACCTGCTTTCAACTTATGTGCTAATGAATGCCTTTTATAATTAGACACCTTACTTAATGGAATTAGTGAATATATAAATTACTGTGAATATATAAATAAAATATTACTGTGAATATATAAATAAAACATGGTTTCCAAATTAAAGAAGTCTACTGTGTAGAAGAAGAATATAAAAAAATATTCGAAATTCTAGCTCAGTATGCTATATTCTATTACAAAGCATTCGTAGAGAATGGACAATTAAATCAGAATAGAAGTATTAGAAAATACTCAGAGAATATTAATGGTAGATAAGAGATTAAGGCCATAGTGTGTGAAGTAGGGGTGTGTGTGTGTGTGTGTGTGTGTGTGTGTGTGTGTGTGTGCATTTAGTTTGAGAGGATAATTTTGTTTTCTTGGATAAAAATTAAATGTAGTACTTTCACATTTAAAGATACCATTTAAGCATGCCTAACTTCCCCTTTTGTTCTAGTCAATCAGAACTGTTTTCTAAACATGCCACACTCTTTATCCTCTCTCCCTCGGCCTAGGCCTTTTCTCATGACAGACCTTGTACACAGCACTACCCATGATCAGTTCTGATTGATTGGCCGTTCTGAACAATGAGTGCTTGTGGACCTTGTGCTGTACAGGTCCCAGGTGGCTTTAATGGAACGTACAGCATTTCTTGTAGCCATGCTATTTGTGCACCAGTAGTCTGCTAATGTTCTGTGAGCTCTCTGAGTGCATCCCTTTCCTTCCAGCATCCTGGACTTGACATCTCTTACAGTGTAATATTACTTTTAAATCACAATGTTGGGGTCACATTTTACATTGATTTAGGGCTGCAAAGACTTACATCCTTAACTAGATTATAAATTTAGAGTGATCTAGTGCCTTTTAAATTTGCATAATACTTTGTAATTATTTACTTTCTCATTTTATCTTGTGATTTAGCTATGTGTAGATGTGTGTTATATCCTTCAAGATTTGGTGAACTCCTGGAAGGCAGCAATCATAATTAACCATATTTATATGCCTCATACTATCTAGTGCCTGAGAATTTATTGAATTAATGATTATGCATTGATATCTTACCAGAGATGTCACAAAATCTAAGCTATTTTTCAGCCAAGGACTACTAAGATATTATACCAGCTATTGGAAATAATTGGATATTAAAGAAAGGTTTAATAATTATGTATCTTATTGGTATGTATGGACCAGACATGAATTATATCCAAATTCATTATACACGTTAGCCTAAAACCACTCATAGTATATATTACTCTTATTTCCAGAATGCCTTTCACTAGTTTTTTTTTTTTTAATTCTGTCAAAACAAGTCTTTTAAAACTAAAATACTTTCTTTCAAATCCTTTGGTATTTTGAGAGCACATGTACTGGGAACCTCAGTGCTAAGTATGAGAGGCTGTGTGTGTGTGTGTGTGTGTGTGTGTGTGTGTGTGTGTGCGCGCGCGCGCACGTGTGTGTGTGTGCGCGTGTGTATACAATTGGTGACTGGGATGTCAAGCCTTTTAGACTCATAATTGCTAGGCAGGTACTCTACCACTTGACAACTCCAGCCTGCCACCTTTTTGGTTTGTTTTGATTTATTTATTTTTCAGATAGAGTCTTCTCTACCAGTCTTCCTACCAGTACCTCCTATGTAGCAGAATGTACAGTTGTTCACTACCATTCCTTACATATTTGTTAAGATAAGAATTCTAACTAACATTCTTTCTGGAATTAATTTCATTTAATTTGTCTGGATTTAAGTTTTATCTCCTCCCTGTTTCCCCCTCCTAGTAGCTGTTTTATTTTAGGTAAGCACCATCATGCTTGGTCCTGGTCCTGCTAGACTTTTATAATGAAATAACAAATAATCTATTTGTTGTAGAATGAGTTGGTATCAAGTATTGGAGCATAAATTGTGTCCTCAATAACCTCTAATATACCTCTAGTATATGCAATACTTTATTTCAGTCTTCATGTGACTAGTTTTCTTACTATTTGGAATTTATTTTCATCTTTTTTTGAGCATAATCAATTTAATTTCAATATTCTTCCATGTATGTAGGATATATATAACAGATTTGGCTTAGCAAAACCAAATGTCTTCGGTTCAGCTTGCTTCCTGGAAGCCTAGCCTTAGGATTAGGTACTTGCTTTGGCAATTTCTATTTAAAAAGTATTTTTGCAATCAAATTATCAAGTTCTGTAAGCAGGTCAACATTATTGGATCTTTGAATCAAAATGATGGAAGGTAAAAATGACTAGCACATTTAAAAGAGAATTTACAATCGTGTTGATATTAAAGAACCTTACACAACAAATTGTGAAGGCATATTTATCTGGAATTATCGATTGGGTTAGTTTAATCATATATTTTGGTCTGTTCGTTATCAAATGGTATAAATCAGAGATCTCAATGTTAGCCATGCATAGCTATGAATCATCAGGGTCTTAGAAGAGGAGAGGTGTATATGGGAAAGTACTATGTTTGTCAGAACATGTATGAATGCCAAATAAATTTTGAGAGCAAGATCATTTTTAGCAGCTTCAGGAAGTTGGTTTACAACCAAATTTAATCAGAGGCATTGTTTTATATGGCCATTCTATTCCATAAATATATTTCTGACAGACCCTTTTCCCTTCCTGCTCTGTGGATGGAGTCTTCAAAAATAAATTACCTTTTAGTGATTTTTGCAAGAAAGACTGAGATTGTCAAAAGTTTTGAGTACCATGTGGCTCTTTTAATTTTATGTTTCAAAACAGTTGTATTGTTTTAGTGCTTTAGTGTATTTGTGTACTTTAAAAAGATTATTGGAACATTGAGCTAAGAAGTATCATTTGCAGTATTCACATACTACCATAAATCCAGTGTTTTGTTTTGTTTAGTTTTACGTTGTGAGTGAGTTCCTGTCTGTTTTTCATATATATGTGAGCACACACAGATGTCTGCTTGTTGACATATATCATGCTTCCTGCATGCTTTTCTTATCATTAAAATCAGGAGTTTGTATCATTGGACCAAGAGCCAGCAAGGTAACTCCAACTCCGGACCAAGTGGCATGGATTATTTGTTGACAGATCATTATAGAGCCCAGAATTTGAGCAGATGATGGGAATACAACTAAGCCAGCCTTGTCTTCCCATTGTTAGGAGACAAAAAAAAAAAAAAATGACAGCTACAACTCTACTCATGCAAGGACTAGTTAATAAATTTTATTGGAAAATACTCAAATTACAATGACTCTGTGACAGTTGCTTAAACTATTTTCCTTAAAGATTTCAGTTTAACTTCTTAGCCATGTAGATGAAGAATAATTCAAGAATCTTAGCTATGAAGTAGGATTTAGATTACAATAATGGAATATTTTACCATCTTAATAACATCCTTATGCCTATATTTATACATATAACAGGTTCCAAACCACACTTAGGTAGGAAGAACAATGAGAATAGGAGGAACAATTCCTAGTGCTCTATATCAAAATAAGGTAGGTATAGCTTACAACAATATTGAAATCACTAGAAGACTAGAATCCAAATCTTCCAACACAAATACCCACTAATTAACCTGGTTTGATCTCAGTGAACTATCACACATTATTCTTCATAATATTCTTAATGAGCCAGTTTAATTTTTTTAATTTTGATATTCTTAAATATTAAAATATTTTCTAAAGTTAGAATTAGAGTTGGGTTGGATAGGAGTAAAAGCAGCCATTCAGGAAATTGTGGCCTACCCTGCTTACAGATGGTATGTTAAGCTGATAAACCAAAGCCCAGCTAACAATGAAATGGCAGCAGGGGTCTACAAAAGAATGAGGAAGTGAAAAAGATAGATAAAATTATGAGGGAATCAGGAGGGGATAGTAAATCTGACAAGGTGAATCTTTGGCATAATAACCTCATAGGAAAAAAAAAAAGAGACAGAGAAATGACCCAGGAATCAGAAAGCCGTCTTCTGGACTCCAGTTCTCACTCTGTAACCCAATGCCCAGCTCTGTACCCCTGAGGAACATTCAAGATGTTCCATATGGGCCGACCACAGACAGACCATTATCACAAAGACCTGCAGCCCTGTGAATGCACTTAACAATCTCAGAAAACTGAACCATGAGAGCTGGAGAGGACAGAAAGAGCAGAAAACAATACCAACAAACCAGATCAGTTCCAATGAAGTGGGAGCCATATTGACTGCACACAGCAGACAGATGTCCCCCCAGCCTGAGCTGGTCCTGGGCCTACATAGGGTCAGGTCAGGGGGAAGGGTCACCGGGAGCTTGAGCAGTTGCACCCCAAGACTGACAGGTCCAATAACCTATTGTCCAAGTCCTAGCCTCTAGGAATTCAGGCAAGCCCATCACCTGGGAGGTGGGACTTCCCTGCCTCCACCATGAAGGCAAGATGATGCCAGTTAAACCCAATACCCTGTCATCTACCACCTGGCCAAGATGGCGCTGGTTAGACCCAGTCTCCTCACTTCAATATGGTAGTCATGGAAATGCCCCTGAACTCCCTGGGAATGTTTTTCTGCAGCCCCCTGAGATACCTATTTGTATACCACACTGTTGCTAAAGGCATTCTCTGCTCTCTTCCAGTGTTAGTATACTGTAACCTTGACTTTCAGAACTTAGCTCATGTGTATGTCTCCCAGATTTCTCTCCTCACAACAAGCAATTTTCTCAGAGCCAAGTTAGGAAAAACTGCTTTAAGTAATCCTTTACCAGGATGCTATATAATAGTTCCTGTGGGTACTTCAACTTAATCAGCTATGACCAGGTGATAACTGATAGATGGTAAATAGTTTTAACTTAACATCATCACCCATGTTAGGTGGTTCTTTTTTATAAATATAATTTTCCCACATATTCAGCTAAGTCAGTAGTTGAAAAAAATCCTAAATAAAATAACAACATTTTGTTACTTGGATTTATGTTATGTTATTGTCAGACTTTCTTAACTCCATTAGTCTGTCACCTACTTTTCTAGTATATCCTTATCCAACATTTCCATTATCAATATTTATCACAACACACTAGAGTCATGTCATTGCATGTTTCCACCAGCCTGAAAACTCAAGGAAGGCTTACACGTCTCTGAAATTTTACCTCTCAACCCCAGCAATGTGATTGGATTGCCATGTGTGGAATAGTTAATGAAGAAAAAAGTAGATCACAAAAAGAAAGAAAAAAGTAGATCACTTGTATTCAAGAGGAGACTCTGAGACTGAAAGCTGTCCTTCTAGTGTTGTTAGGGATCTCCTTTATTTTGTTCAAATCAGTATGTGTTCTGGATTCTACGAATTGTCAGGTAATGGCAATAATACTGCTATGATAAATGGGGAGACTGGAGAATATAGGCATAGCTGTGGGTCTGGCTTCCTTGGAAGCCATGACTGTATTCTGAGGACCAGTTAAGCTTGCACATGGGTGAGCTGGCACTAGGTACTTGGAATGAAGTCCCACCAGTCCTGCTTTCTTGGATAGCGTCCTATGATCAACTGAACTGAACGTCTGAGGGAACATCTGCTCATGTCCTTGTTCCTAGTGGTTATACTTGTTTCTAGAGAGGGATATGACTTCCTTCCAGCTCAGACCAGTCTAATTTCTGCACACACTGATAGAGGCAACAAAACTGAGTAGATCTGCACACATATTCTTACATCCCATCTCAGGCTTCCAGTGCTATCTCCATGACCCACATCTTCTCAGAATCTCCTCTCTCTCTCTCCCTCTCTTTCCATCTCTCTCCTTTCTCTCTCTTCTCTCCTCTCTCTCTCTCAGCTTAATACTACTGTCTTATCATATAAAATGCCTTAGTTAGGAAATGTTTTCAATTCTTCACTATCTCGATTGACAGTAATGAAATTTGAATGGCCACCTCTCAGAATGTAAGTGAGAAAGAAAACTCTCATGTGTTTGAGATAATAACATTCCTCCCAAATTTTAAAAAAGTTGCCAGAGTTTTCCACAAGTGTATTGTTAAACAGAAGATTCTCTGTAACAGTGTTGCATTTTTCCCCAAGTAAACTCTTATATTCTACTCATGATGCACAATTGTCCTGAGATAGTTCATAGTTTAATTCTTTTTACATATTTTTTACTACTTAGGGAAAAATTCTCTTAAAGAAATATTACTAAGTCAAGCTTACATTGAACAATTTAGAACTTCGTGGCACTCCTGGGTGGGTTATAGTTCAGGTGGTTGAGGTGCTTAGGACAAGGTTTGTCTCTTAAGTGCTAGGATCTGAGGCCCTTGGTTCAATATATTTTTATAAAACTTTTTTGTTTTAAGATGCAATATTCCTATGTTTAATTCTTTTATTAAAAATAGTTCAGGCAGGCTTTTAGACAGGCAGCTTCAGGCTAGAAGCTCTGACTGTCGCGTTCTCAGTGGTGCTCTCTTCCTTCTTTCACTCATGCAGAATTCACTTCTTTATCACTAGCGGCCTCTAGTGTGTGCTCAGTTTTCTCCCAAACCGCTGTACATTAGTTGGTTATTAGTGACTAGAGAGCAGTTCCATGACTTATGAGCAAGAAAAACACCCACAGTTACTGTCGTCTTAGCATTCTATCAGTCAGAGGAAGGACCATTTTTGCTTAATAGTGTAGTCTTCGTATTCCTATTAGCAGTAATAGGGCTTTCATAGTGAATTTCCTCCATGAGAAAGGTGCTCTGGAAAGCTTGCTTCTGATGTGCTGGGAGGAACAGTCCCTGATCATCCATTATGCTAATGCCTTTTGATGCTTCTAATAGGATGGGATTAAGTTACAACTCAGATGATAAAGCTTACCAAACAGTAGAGGAAGGGATCTTATGCCAGACTGGACTAAACCATTCATGTTTGTTTAATTTCACATAAAACTATTCAAGTAATTTTATTTTTTATATGCCCATATATTTATATTTATTTATATATGCATATATGTGTGTATATGCCCTTATATATACACACATGTATGTTACTATACACACAAATACTCACATATACACATGTATACATGTATACATATACACATACACACATGGAGAAAGACATAGTTACAGCCAACACAAGTTTCACTAGTTGTTGAATATGCCTTAGACGGAATGCTTGGAACCAAATATATTGAAAATATATTTGTCTCTAAGAGTTCTTTTACCACTCCTCTTATCTATTTTTTTCTTTTTTTATTGTGAAAATACTGTACAGATGGGTTACAATTACATGGGCAAGATAATGAGTACATTTCTTATCAAGCATTGTAGCCTCCTCCTTTGTTTCCCCTGCCCATCCCATTATTCAAGTAATTTTAATACCATTCTAATTTCACATACAAAGAAGACAAAAATAGGTTAAATTATCCAAACATGTATGATTTAGCAATTACATTTCTTTTTTCCTCCTGTTTCTTTTGTAGAGATATATTTTTCTGTATTTACTAAGCCCAACCCTTTTTAAGTTCAGTGTAATAACATTACTGTTTTTCGACAATGGCCCCTTAGAGTCTTCTAAGTTTAGGTGTCAGTGAGGTGGACCTTTCTGCTCACTAACAAGATAAGGAGAACTTCTTTTACTGACAGTTACTTCTGACAGCAGTAAGTAGCTGTTCATATTCCTAAAACAGTTCCACTTCTCTGTGGACCCCCTTCTTAATGGCCTGTCTGGTACTCATTCTGATGTAACTGCCTAGACTAGGCACGCATCCCAAAGAATCAGGACTCAGTCTCACTCTAAGTGCATAGACAAGAATCAGGATCACTGAATGGGCCCATAATACTCATGCTTCTCTTCCTGTTGGCCACCAATTCCAGATCCTAAAAACCTGCTCCTCATGACTGTTAACTCGTTTTGGTGGACTGCACATCTGAGGAAACTTTATCGTCACTTGCAGCTTTTTGTAGGGATGTCTAGGACATACCCAAACAAACGAGAGATGAAGAGATACTTAGGACAAGGCATGGGACTCCAGAATAGGAGTTTCTGTCCTGCATGGACTTGGGGTGCATCATACCCTTGATATGAGATGTAGTCATTCACCTGGAAGCTTATCTATTGGTGTTTTTGTTTGTTTATGTTTTGGGTTGTGTGTGTATGTGTGTAAGCTCCAGTAGTTAGGCATGATGCATTTGTAATTGTCCATTGCTCTTTAACTTACTAGGGATCCCTACTCATTCCATCCATCTAACCATGTTTTGGTGTTTCGGGGGACCAACTTCCAACCTGAAACCATCTGAAGGGTTTTTAGGCACTAGTCCTTCCTACCAGAGATTCCAAGGGTTCTGGGGAGCTCTCGTAGCAGAACCTAGTATGAAGAGCAAATATAGAGCATTATTTTTTCACAAGACCCTACCTGGAGAGACAAGTTTTCTGATTTCTTCAGCATGTAGAAGGGTCTTCATCTACATGTGTAGAGGTTAGTTGAGCACCTGACTCTTCTTCACCCTTTATGGATCAGGCTTACCACATTGTTCTCAGAGCAACAAGGCAAGTTCTAAGAGACTATATTTCCATGGAGGCCAACCTCCATTCATTGCATGGCCTTTTCTACATTTTGTTAGTCAAAGCAGGCCACCAGGCTAATATAAATTCAAGGGGTAAAGAAAGAAATTCCTATTAGCGTTCTTGAGACAAGAATCTGTTACATTATACAGGGGTGTGTTGGAGAGGGAGAAATAATTATAGATGATTTAGGAAATAATCATCAAGTATAGAAAATGAGGGGAACTTATAAAACAGAGTGGTTAGAAAGGTACCTGAGAACAGAGATTGAAGAGCCATGTTGGCTAATAATGAGTTACCCTGAATGAGCTGTGCAGGCATAGGAGGGTATGTGTGGAGCAGTGGGTGATGCCAGCAATCCCGGCAACACTGAAGAGGGCAAGAGAGAGCCCTGTAAGAACAGATGTTAAGAGAAGAGCTGCTAGATATTTCTGACAAATCGGGTATGAAATGTAGAAAAAATGAAGTCTAAGTTTTCTGTAAAGATTTTGGATTGAACTGCAAAATAAAAATGGACCTTTTATTAGATGTCATTGGGAAAACTGTAAGAGGAGCAGTTTGGAAAGGGCAACACAAAGACTCGGGTGGAAGCCAATCCCATGTGCAGGTAGCATCGAGGACATCAGTGCTGGAGCCTGCATGCAGGGAGATTTGATTTCAGAATCGGTAGGATTAGAGGGCATATTGAGGCTTGGTGGGATAACTGAATAAGTGCAGAAAGAAATCTGTGATTGAGCTGTAGGCTATAAGGTATTCCAGAGACAGGGACAGAGACAGAGACTGACAGAGACAGACAGAGGGAGGGGGGAATGAATTAGAGACCTAGCAAAGAGAGAAAGAACAGGGATAGTGAAGTGGCAAAAAGAAAAAAGCAAGGAACTGTGATCCTGGTCTTTAAAGCTAGAGCATTCAGGAATTGTGAGTGACAAAATTGTGTTATAAGTGTCTAATAAATAAAGTATCATTGGAGAATTGGCCATCAAAGGTCAGTTGACCATTGGAGGTAGCAATGTATGTATTTAGGTTAGGTAAAATAGTAATATGCTTAAAAGTTCATATCTTTGCTATCACCTTTTCTCTGTTTTGTTTTCCATACTTGATTTTATTTCCACTTGATACATAAACTATACTTGGATGGAGTAATTTGTACTCTCCTCTCCCCTACCTACGCCTCCCCTCCACTTTCCTTTCCTTCCCTCCCCTCCCCTCTCTTTTCTTATTTTTGCTAGTACTGTACTGGGTTCTTGGACTTGGGTTCTTGGACTTGCTAGGTAGCTGCTTTTCCCTTGAGGTACCCTTCTAGGTCTTTTTACCTTTTAGGTTTATTTTTCAGATAGAATATTGTATTTTCACTAAGTGCAGCCTCTAATCCTCCTACCTATAGTCTATAGTTTAGCTAGATCAAAGATCATAGATGCATGCCACCACAGCTTGCTTATTGACTCAGATAAGAGTTCTCTACCTTTTTGCCTAGGTTGCCTACAGTCATTCAAATACCTGTCTGCTAAGTAGCTGTGATTAAAGACAGGAGCCATTGCACCAGGTTTTATATTTTATTAATGTTTTCCCAACTACTCCTTTACATTTTATTAATAGTATGTCGCATCTAATGGTTTTATGATTTCCAGTTGACCTGTACCTAAGCCCTTATCATCTAATCCAATTCCCGAGGTGTACAGTTATCATTATTAAGTACTGTAGAGAACTTCTCAGGCTCTGGTCTGTCTTCCAAGACCAATGTTTACAGGTGCATATGTAAAGGATGGAAACAGTAATTACAAACAGAAACTGGTGAGTATAGAAAATGCAACAATTTTCTGTAGTGGAACAGTATATATCTTAAATACTTTTTCTGATTATTTTGATTAAATTTTTAATTCCTGCTCTGGTTGGGCTATGGGGTGGGGGCAAGAGTAGGATGGAGATCACTGGGCTTAGAGAACTTCAGAGGAACAGACAATGTATTAGCGACTAATGACATTTATCACCAGGGGTATTTATCGAATGTTGTGCATTATGTCTCAGATGAGTCACAGAGAGAAGCATTTGGCAAATCAGCAAATAGAGTACACAAATTAATCCCCTGTCATTGATCTTTGTTTTGATATTTGTGAACGGAAGGGATTACCATTAACATATGTCTATATTATATATAACATAAATATATAAGATATCTATATCTGCATATATTTGGATCTCTTCATGTTTGTAAATAGGAAGAGAAGAAAGAGCTTGTGCTGCATTATAGATTGAGTTTAGCACGAGTTTTCTGAACATGGTTATTTTCTGGCACTAAGCTGTGCTATCATTACCACCCTTTCCTCCTAGGAAAATCACCCTACCATTTACTTTCCAGCCCAATCCCCACTCTCGTTCCTCTCCTCATTCCTTCTAGCCTCTCTTAGAAAAGAAATAACTTCACTAAAGTACACAAGAGGAAGGTTACCTAATACTAAAGAGGAAATATTTACTCATACAGCTTTTATTGAGTATATTCAGTATACTCAGGTCTGCTCTGGACCTAAGAAACCCTATGAAGTCGCTGTCTCATCTTTTAAAGATTTTAGTATGTAAATACAAGGGACAGATGATAAATCAGCTCTGTCTTCTTCTGTCTGGGTGGCTGTCCAGACAGAATTAGGTTGTAAGCCAAAGAAATTTATTTTTTCATAGTTCTGAAGGATAAGAAATACAAGGTCATCATTCTAGCAATTCTGTATCTGGTGAGGGACCTCTGTCAGGTTCCTACTACTGTTGTTCCTACTACTGAGTTCCATCTGGTGTAGTGGGGGTCTGATAGGAAGTTATGCTGAATACTAAGATAATCTCCTAATGACCAGATTATAAAGTGTTAAATATTGTTTGCAGACAATAGGGTTTGTTTACATTTTGTTACTTATTTATAACATACATCAGTCACAAAGTGACTTTTCAAACTTCACCCTTTTCGTTGAACATTGTGACTATGCCTACATCCCAGCATGGGCAGGATGAGGTAGGAGGATTGAGAGCTCAAAGCCAGCCTAGGCTGTAGAAGAGAAACTTTCTCTAATGAAGCAGAAACAACAACAACAAAAATGCTTTTTTTTTCATGATTTCTTGTATGCTTAAATTTTATTTTATTTTATCTTGTTACTTTTATTATTATTGTTGTTGTTGTTATTATAGTTAAGTATTTATACAAAGTAGTTGCCATTTAACAAAGCAGTTTTTGAATACAGTATGTCTTGATCAATGTTATCCCTTTCCCCAATTTTAAAATATGGCAAAATTAGGTTAATTAGGTTAATTGTATATCTCCTAACTATATACAAAAATATTACAGATAATATATAATTAACATGTGAACCAATATATATGGCATGTAATATGTAATTACCATAATGAGTTCATTAAAGCTAGGGTTCACAGGACCCATGGTGTGATGGATAATTGAAATTCTTAACCTGTTTAATGACATGATTGATTTCTATTGATATTGACTTTGTTAGGTATGTGAACGGAAGTTTCAGTGACACAACACTCATGGTATCATTTATAATAGTCATAGATCATTTCAGGGAATTCTGGTTACTGTTGACTATTTTAAAGAAGCAAGAAAATGAAGAAAATTATGTGTTACAGAGCACAGCTGGGACGATTCCATCCTATTAAATCTACTGGGTCATGTTTTATGGCATAGAAAGGGAGGGCAATAGGTAGTTTGCACCCTTAAAATGGCTTTACCGGAACAATGCCATCTTCATTTTCCTCTTTTCCATGGCTGCTCTCATCACAACCACAGCTGAGTTATATAGTCATTCTGGAGACCATGACCCTATGGAACTTACCATATCAACACTCTTTTTGTTTAATAAGTTTTTTTATTGTGAAACTACTGTACAGAGGGGTTACAGTTACATGAGCAAGATAATGAGGAGGCATTGTTGCCTCCTCCTTTGTTTTTCCCCTACCATCCCTTCCCTCCCACCTCCTCAATAACACCCTCCCTACCCCCACCTAAATTAGAAAGTGTGTTTTTCAACATAGTGTCTTGTACATCTCATTGTTACAATGGGTCAACCTGTATTTTTACTTAAAAGTGCCAGGCACCAGTGGCTCACATGTATAATACTAGCTACTCAGGAGGCTGAGATCTGAGGATCATGGTTCAAAGCCAGACCAGGCAGGAAAAGTCCATGAGACTCTTATCTACAACTAAACACCAGAAAACTGGAAGTGGCACTGTGGCTCAAGTGGTAGAGCACTAGCCTTGAGCTGAAGAGCTGAGGGACAATGCCCAGGCCCAGCGTTCAAGCCCCATGACTGACAGAAAAAAAACAACCAAGAAAATAGAAGTGTGCTCTTCAGCCTAGCACAGGGTCTGTTGTGAAGAATGTCCATTGTACAATTGAAAAATAATATGTATATAAATTGACACCTTGAAACAACTTAAAATGTATATCTGCAATGAATGAGATATTCTATAAATATAAAATATCAATCAGATGAAGCTTTGTAGTATATCTTCTTATGACGTTATTGATAGGTGTTTCACAAATCCTTTGCAGGGTTGCTGAGGATAGGGAGCCACAAGAAGTCTCATACTTCACTGCCAGTATTAGAATAATTTTGTCACATTGAAAAGAAACTCTGTGCATTGACCCAGGATCGGATTAATTCTTGCTATGTAATCTGGAGAGCTGCAATTTGAAGCAAAAATTTAGACCCCGCTCCCCGTCCCCAATCTCAGCCAACAAGTTGCACCTAGTGGTATGAACCTATAATACTAGCTACACATAAATAGAAAAAGCCAGAAGTGGTGCTGAGGCTGAGGCTTAAGTGGTAGAGTGCTAGCCTTGAGCCAAAGAAGCTCAGGCACAGTGCCCAGGCTTTGAATTCAAGCCCCAGGACTGGCAAAAAAAAAAAAAAGATCAAACAATCGATCAAAAAGATCTGGGCATGTGGTTCAAGTGGTAAAACACCAACTCTAAAGTCCTCAGCCCAAACCCCATCACAGCCCCCCCCTTTCCCACCAAAAATGAGGGGGGAAAGTATACTCCACTTGCAGACTTCCATCTGAGCCACTCTGGGAAGATGAGATCAAGACTCCTAAGAGATGAAACATCATCTCACACAGATGAATTGACTAGCCATTTCAACAGCTTCAGTGGCTGTTTAGAACTATTTTATCTTCTTATGCTCAGACACTGACTTTGCCTTCATTTTAATTTATTCTCATGCTTACATTTGCTTTGCAAATATTATTAGTTTCTTTTTAGTTGTCTGATTATCATGTCCTCTCCTTTGTTTTTTTGTTTTTTTGTCCTTTTTCACTTTTTGCTTTTACCTTCTGTTTTGTGTTATGAGGTTGATGACTGAGCCAAGGTCCTGGCCTGTACCAGCTATTTTGTGTGTCGTTTACAAGTGGCGCTTTATCATTGTTTTTCAAAGAAAAATTAATCTGATCCTTGAAATAGTCAGAGTGAGCAACATGATCCATTCACCTCCATAATCTTCTTCATACTCACAACCATTTAATAAAATATTTTACATCTATTTCTGTCTTTATTGTTTAAAAATTACACTGTCAAAATAATGATACATATATTTTTCTAGTACTTGCCATTCTTTCTAACATGTGGGGAACATCCCACCTCAAATAGGAGACGGAGGTCTATACATGTAAAATGCACAACATCCTAGACAGGGCATCGTGTGTTTTTTTTCTACTTACTCTATTGTTGAACATCGATTTTTCCCCTTACAGTGTCTCATTCCCACCTTTAGTTCTGGGTGTCCTGGAACCTTTTTTAGGTAGGCAAGGTCCCTGGGAGAAGGGTAGGTCTCACTGCAACCTGGTCAGCACACACTCCTTTGACAATTCTTTGTCTAGAAACAGTATTTTCATTAGTGAATCTCTGCCCATTTGGGACTGTTATTTTGTCATTGGTGACAAGTGTGGTAAGAATTAAAATATAACATAAATGTCAGAGTCCTGAGGCGGCCCATTTGTGAAGAGGTTGGGACAACCTTTAGTACTAAGGATTCAAGCCCCATAGACTGAGGATAACAAGAGGTCTACTGGTGTGATGTGTATCAGCAGCAGTCCCACATGGGATCAGTGGCTATACAAATCCACATACTTACAGTCAGTTGCTTTGTGTAGTCAGTCCAGAGAGTGCTAAAAATAATCTTCACATATAAACTGTCATTTATACCATAACTTAGCACCTCTCCATCTGTGAAGTGTTATCCAAAATCTACACCTCGTCAAAATGCCCAGGTGCCATGGTAACCAGCCCCTCAGAAAAATTAATTACAGTGTCAAAAAAGGACACATCAGGAAGTTTGAGAAACTACTGTGTTTTATGAGGAAAAGTTATAATTATTTCAGTCATCTCAGCATGAATACCAGGTGTATTTTTGGCCTGGGTCTTCTTAGACATCAGCATTTGTTCCAATTTGAATGCGTATAGGTTACAAAATGATATTAATGGTAGCTACACTGAAGTTATCATTTATCTCCATAATTTTGTTTTTCTGTTTATATGTTATATGGAAATAGAAATGAATTTAGGTGATTGCTTCCTTTCATTATTTACTCTATAACATAGGAGGAGATCTAATTCTCTCTCAGATGATGTGTCCTGAGGGGACAGGTGCTCTCTCAGCCGCCTGTGTGAATCAGCTTTATTTTTCATTGTTATTTATTGTCAGAATCAATATGGTATTTGGAAACTTCCAAATTGGTTCTACGTATCTGAGGGTCTAAAATTTGTAGCACAGCAAAAATCAGTTTTCTTAGGAAATCGCACCAGACAGTATAGAAAGAGAGCTCTGAGTTTGAACTGGCCATTTTTCACGGTAACATAGACCAGGCACTGGCCCGACAGACAAACTCACAAAATACCTCTCATACCAGATCCTTCCAGAGAGTAATGCTGAGGCTGAAGGAAGGGGTGGCTTTGTTGTATCTCTTTCAGAGATAATTCTCCCTTGTCCAAAACAGTATTCATTTCCATATAGGTAAATGGTGGGGTATGGAAGATTATAAAAATCTTTCAAAATGAGAGAATATGTTTAAAAATAAAAAAGAAGAAGCAGTGAATGTTTGGTTATTAAAGGTTAGCAAAGCATAAGGCATAAAACACATAAAGAATCAAATTGAAGGTAAGTAAATATAATATGCACAGAAGTTGGGGGGAAGAAACTTTATAGAAAAATGTTTTAAACTGGACAAGGAGATGTAAAAACCAAGATACTTCCATTTCTTTTTCTGATTCTGAAATAAAATCTTTTTATCCTAGCTATACAGAGAATATTTGTGAAATGAACCCATTAGTGAACAAAAATGATTGGACCATACTCAATAGTTTATGTGCTACGATATGTATGTATGTATGCGTGTGTGTATGCATGTACGTGTGTGTGTGTGAGTGAGTGTGTATCTGTTGATATTGTTGTTGTTATCCTTGAGATGAATTTAGGGCTTTGTAAGCACCACTTAACTACCTCTCTAGTCCTTGTTTGTTTGTTTGTTTTGTTTTTAATGTTTTTATATTATTGTTACACTGGTCCTAAGGATTGAACTCCAGGCCTGGGCACTATCTCTAGCTAGTTTGTTCAAGGCTATAACTACCACTGAAGCCACAGTTCCACTTCTGGCTCTGTGAGGGGGTGGGAAGGACACGTGTACACGTGCGTGCACATGCGTGCGCACACACACACACACACACACGCACACTTAACTGAAGGTAAGAGTTTCATGGACTTTCCTGCCCAGGCTGGCTTCAAACTGTGATCCTCAGATCTCACCCTTCTGAGTTGCTAGGATTACAGGCAAGCACCGACACATAGCTGGGGTATATTTGTTTGTTTGTTTTGTTTTTGGCAGGATCTTACTATCACATAAATTTAGTGTCCTCCTGCCACCTGAGTGCTGAGATTCCAGATGTGGACGGACATGCCCAGTGTCATGTGTTAGGGATCTTTGTGGTAGAATTTCCTCTTAGCTTTTAGTCTAAAAAGGATACATAGCTTAAAGAAAAGTTGGCTGAACACAGCTCAATCTGATCCGGCTTGACGTAGCAAATGTTTCCAATTGATCTCAAAACTATTGAAAAAAATAAATTGTGTAAAATGACAAGGTTAATTTATATTTCTGTACTCACTTCTGTTCATTTTATCCAGAGTCCATATGGGAACTCCTCTGAGTCTGACTTCTTATTACCTCTGTTGCCTTTATCCTGGCTTTGACCTTGATCCTTGACCTTTATCACCAGGACAGTTGCCTTTGCTAGTAGCCTCTCATACATAAATGAAAGATAAGGAAAAAGTTGTTTTTGTTGATTTGTTTGTTCTCCTGCCTATTAGGTATAATGTGGCCCACAATGTTCCACCACGTTGGACTGGTCTCCTTAAGAATTTCATGGGCTTAGGACTGGGAAGGTGGCTCAGTGGTAGAGTGCTTGCCTTGCATGCATGAAGCCCTGGGTTCAAGTCTTCACTACCACAAAAACAGAAAAAGCCAGAAGTAGCGCTGTGGCTCAGATAGAGCTCTAGCCTTGAGGACAAAGAGGCTCAAGGACAGTGCCCAGGCTCTGAGTTCAAGCTCTAGGACTGGCAAAAAAAATAATAATAAAAAGAAATTTCATGGGCTTAAAATCCTAACCCTAACCTTTGCTATCGTAGAATCTATGTAGGAGCCTGTGCCTTGATGTTTGTGACCTAGACATGTCTCTGCATTCCGAGGCTTCGTCTCTTTCCACCAGTAAGACCCGCAGAAGTCAGGTGTCCCTCCCTCCAGTTAGGGACCTACACCATTAGGTAAAGATTTAGCACCCTGGAGACAGCATAGTACAAGTGTAATTGTTCTCTTGGATTAGAGCATTAATTAAATAAATGCATTCAGATCCACTTCTCATGTTAACTGAAGGGTAGAGTATGTGTGTAGGAAGGGAAATGAATGTTCCCTTGGTCATATTTCATACACATTTCTCTGAATCAGGAAGCTATTCTTGCAGAAATATTGAGAAATCTAGGACAGTTTATCTCTCTACATTTGAATATTTTAAATGTGAGAAACTCCACTAGGTAATATAAATATTTTATGTAAAATCAATAACAAATAATGACTTATAAAGCTAGATTAATTAAGTAAATGAGTCATTTAAAATATATACCAGGGAAGTGAATTAACATGATTACAATACCATAATAGACACCAACACCTGGGAACCACTCCATATTGAAAAGTGTGATTCTTAGAGCATTTCAGACCTACCCAGGGGACTTTTTATTTCTAGAACTGTGAACTGGATAGTTGGAAAGTGTCTTCAAGCTGAATTCCACTTGGCACAGAGTACTCAATGCTCATGATTATTTATGTTCAGTACCTCTCTACGGAGAAAGCCAGGTGGTAATGGCTCACAACTGTAATCCTAGATACTCAGAAGGCTAAGATCTGAGGATCATGATTCAAAGCCAGCCTCAGCAGGGAAGTCTGATACTTTTATCTTCAGTTAACTGCCAGAAAACCAGGAATGGCTCTGTGGCTCAAAGTGTTGAGAGCAGTAGCTTTGAGCAAAACAGCTCACGGATTGTACCCAAGTCCTGAGTTCAAACCCCATAATTGACCAAAAAACAAAAATCTATTAGAGAGTTCTAAATTTGTATGAGAACAGAATAATATAAAGGTTTGGGGGCTGGGAAGGTGGCTCAGTGGTAGAGTGCCTGCCTTGCATGCATGAGGCCCTAGATTCGATTCCTCAGCACCACATAAGGAGAAAAAGCTGGAAGTGGCACTGTGGCTCAAGTGGTAGAGTGCTAGACTTGAGTTGAAGAGCTCAGGGACAACACCCAGGCCCAGAGTTCAGGCCCCATGACTGTCAAAAAAAAAAAAAAAGTTTGTACATAGAGAGAGGTTAACATAAACAACAATTTACCAGGATTTTTGAATTAGAAGTTATAACCAATAGACTTCTTTAATATTTATGTTGAACAGAACAAATGTAGACTGACAACTGCTGGATGTTTTGGTTGGGTACAGGGAGTTTATCTTAATCACAGTGTATTGAAGTATATTGAAGTACTATTGGTTCTAAAATTTCTCTTTAGTTTGAATGTTTTAGTTTTCTTTGAAAACCTTACAATCACAGTTTTAAATTTTAATAAATAAATAAATAATGCCATCTAGTTGTCTTACATGGTAATATTTCTTTCAGCTTTTTGCCCGAATTCATCAATGGAGACTTTGATTCTATTAGACCTGAAGTCAGAGAATACTACACTCTTAAGGTAAACTGTAAAGTTCCATACTCAAGATTTGATCATCTGATTGCTCTTCCTCTGATTTTCCTCTAAAAATCTTTCTGATTTTCATGATATATAAGTAGGGATTGAGAAGCTCATTGCTTGGTTTCTTTCATAGTTTGTTGTTGTTATTGTTGTTGTTGTTGTTATTGCTACACAGATGGTCATGTGCATTAAACATGGGGATTTAAAATATGACAAATGGTAGTTCAATCTGGAGGAACCTCTGTCACCATTACATAAGCATTAACAATGCCTTTACATGTGTGTGTGTGTGTGTGTGTGTGTGTGTGTGTGTATTACCTGAGCTCACAGATTAGACACAATTATAATATTCTGTTATTTTTTTATTTTTGCACCCTAATCACTGATGTATTTCACAATTATTGTGAGCTTATTTAATGAATATTCTTTATTTTACATAATCAGTTCTCAGTTAATACATAATTAAATTGCATCTATTTTTGTATATCAATCCCTGCTAAACACAACTTTTTAAATGAATTTTTTGTAAAAGTCGTAGTTTTGTGGGCCTAGAATTGTAGAACCAAAGTTTTTCTTACATCATTTTTTCAAATATTCTTATTGTTCTGCTGTGAGTAAAACTACTCATTATGACTTGAGATTAATAATAGCCTGTGGTTTATTAAATTGTTCTTTTTGTCACTATTGTGCAAATCTTCCAGAAATCCTTGCCACTTAAGGACATACAAATGATCTAATTGGGGATGATATAATCATATAAGTATGAATCAAAGTAATTAATAATTCAATGTTTCACTGGTTTTAAAAGACAGTGCAGAGTTTTTAAAGCAAAAATTATAGCATTAGTAATTCTCATAGCCATATACTACCATTGGTGTTATTCAAAGCTGGCATTGGCAATTTACACACATTCTTTTAAATGGAACAGCAGGCAATGTGCTCATAAAATTCAATTCTTTATATGTCTTGAGAGAGATAAGATAAATTCAGAGAGAGGAAACTGTGTAGGAGGAGGGAAGGAAAGAGGAGATAAAGAGATGAAGAAGAAAAGCACAGTTTTAGCGGAGAAGCCTTACGAGTGGCATGGTTGTAAAGTGAGTGCTGGTGTGGAATGCATACGCTGGGCTGGCAGTGAGTGCAGATCTGTGCACCTTCCATCTGCCCACCAGCTGATCTTACTTCCTTTCTGCAGATGAAGACTGTTCCCAAGTCAGTGTTTGATATTCATGCTCAATTACTTCAACATTGGTGTGTTCTATTCAGTCCCCATTGCCTCGCTTCTCATTAACTCCAGGCTTCAACCTAGTGGAGCTGGAAAGCCGCAGCCTCTGCTTATGATGCACAGCTTTGCACATGCATAGATGTTAATCGTATTTTCAGGAGCACAGTAAACAGCGGGAGAGGCAGGGACAGGCAGACAGAAAAGCAAATGAAGGTCTGGCCAGATGTGACTGATCGCCTGCTCTCTCCAGGCCTGATGGCTGCCTTGCCAAAATTGAAAGCAGCAGTGTGGTCATTCCTGTCCAGGATAGGGACGTGAGGGAAGACCAGTTCTCTTAAATTTCTGGATGCATTAAAAATGGGAGTCAGAAGCAATGTGCAAATGGCGCCCACTATAATTCTAGCTACTCAGGAGGCTGAGATCTGAGGATGGCAGTATGAAGCCAGCCCTGACAGGAATGTCTCAGAGATTCTTCTCATCATTTAACCAGCAAAAAGCCAGAAGTAGAGCTGTGGTACAAGTGGTAAATCAACAGCTTTATCGAAAAAGTTGAGCTATAGTGTCCGGGCCCTGAGATCTAAGCCCTAGTTTCAGCACCAAAAATAAATAAATAAATAACAAAATGAGGGTCAGGGATAAAAGGAATATTTGAGCTAATATGATGTTCACTTATATTTCATGCCTTAAAAAAATCTTAACCTGCAAGTATTACAATGCACATGAACTCATTACCTTACTCGTGTAACTGTAACCCTTCTGTACAGTATCTTTACATTAGTATATATTTATATATGTAAAGATTTAGTTTAAAAGTAAGATTTAGCTGAATCTTTTGGTGATTGAGCTGTATGTTTGATGTAGTTGATGTAGTCAATCCTGAGTGTTGAACTCACTGCTTTTGAGCCGTAAAACATGTTTTTAGAGGACATAGATATGACTGTTAATGTAGTTAATGTGCCCTAACAACACATAGTGAGTGTTTGATTGTACTTTTGATAATGATGATTACCACAAGTGAATGCAACATTACACATGATTCCTATGAGCCATTATCTCCTACCTCAACATTCCTTTAGGTTGTCTCCACTTTCCCATAAGCCCCTCTCCCAACCTGGTCTGGGCTTTCAGTGAAGGTGTACCTAGTGAAATGGAACCAGGTTACTTGAACAGAAAGGTGGGGTTGGGAAAGACAGTGGGAAATGGTGGATGGGGTGACATTGGTCAAGATGCATTGTACTCATAAATTGATATGTTGAATTGAAACCCCTTTGTACAATTACTTAAAATCCTCAAAGATCAATAGAAATATGAAAGAAATAAAACAAATGATAAATGTTTGTTAAAACCACTAAGTAGATTGTGCATATAACGTTTAAGCAAGTTCATGGTTAAATGTTGCAAATGGTGTGCAAACTTTAATTAACTCTAAAATTTTGCTTTTCTTTCTGGCAGCTGTAAAATCACCAGGCTTTTCCTTTTGCCTATTTATCTTAGTCCTTCCCTGCCTGATTTCCTAATATTAATCCAGAATGAGAAATAGCTCTTATAAATGTTCCCCTTGATAATTTAATTTTGTTTTCATTTTTCTGGGTCACTCAAGCCTTCTTTGATTCAAGGCTGAAATAATCTATTTCAGTATTTGTGATTATTTCATCCATCATGGGTACATATATTTCTGTTTTCTTAGAAGTCTGGGGGAAGCTGTACTATCTCATTTAATTCATGATGGTTCCTCATTTCTGTGGTTTGTGCGTCTTCATCAGACATAAGAAAAAGAATTTTAAAGCTTGATTTCTCAATGTTTAGGAAGTGAAGAAATCGTGGTATTTAATCAGTGGCTTAACAAGTTTTGTTTTCCCCACAAATGTATTTTTAAGTAGTGATTACAATATACTATAAATATAATAATAAAATTATAGTATAATATAAAATAGGGTATGAACAAATCAGTATGTTGAGCCTACTGTTGTGATGAAGCCCAGGGAGGTGTGGCCAACCACCTTGTAGGCCTCCGGGAGCTTTCGGGTCCCTGTCTCTGCTCTCTACAGGAAGAATTGAGTTTGACACTTGAACATAGCTGTACTTAATTACTAGGGCTTCTCAGCAGGTGGCAGGTTCAGCCTTTGTTCCTGTATAGGTAGTTTGTTTCCTTTCAGTACCCACAATACTGTGAGAAGATTCAGGGTGGGGACCAAAGTCATTCCCACTGGTGCCTCCACGACATTTCAGTTCTGGGACAGAAAGAGGAAAGCTCCAAGTGTCAGGCTAGACCCCAAATTACCGAAAGCTGATAAAAGTTTTAAATTATGTAGAAGCTATTTATAGGTTATTGGAATAAGGTGACATACATCATCAAAGAACAGAGGTGGTTTGGTAATAGGAATTAGCAAGGGTATAGGAAACCATTATTTTGATATTGTGATCAACACAGGCTGTGTTCCAGAGTTCTTAAGTCAGGAATAGGAATCTAGGTTAAGCCTAAGATTTCACCTTCTCAGCCAGTCCTTCTACATTCTGGAAGAACATTTATTGGTGATGAAACACAAGAATTCTGCCTCAAAGGTCCTGGTTGAACCATAGGTACAACTGTAAAACTCCCTGAGAAGTCATGAGCTCCAGTTTAATGGCAACAGACACTAGCAGAAAGTTAGAGTTAATACTAAATACCGATTTTGTAGTACAGACATAAAATTATTCTAGGCCGTGAGCTAACTCTAAAACTATAAACTAGGAGAAAAGAGAAATCCCAGGCCCAACATTGTTTCTGCCTTTTATTGTTTCTTTCTGAAATGGGGGAAAGATAGTATTTAAGGCAAATTATAGGAAATATTTTTTATTTATTCATTTTATTGTAAAGGTTATGGACACTAAGGATTACAGGTAATGAGTACATTTCTTTTAGGACAGTATCATTTCTTCCCTCGTTTTTGGTTTTTCCCTCCTGACCTCCCTCCCCTACAAGGTATATAGCTCATCTTCAACATAGTGTCTAGTGAATATCACTGCTGCATTTGTTCACCCTTTGTCCCACCATTTCTTTTTTTTTTTTGTCTTTTCTTTTTTGGTACTGGGGATCGAACCGGATGTTGCACTTGCTAGGCAAGCGCTTTGCACTGAGCTACATCCCAGCCCAGTCCCACCATTTCTGTGCTTCCACATATCCTCCCCAAAACAGATAAACTTATATATGAGACAAAAGATAAGTTACTTATTAAAGACTACCTTTTATCAAACAAGTGTCTCCCCGTCCCTGTCCATCTATCTGTCCCTCCCTCCCTCTCTTCTTCCTCCTTGTCCTCCTCCTTCTTCTCTTCTTCTTCTTCCTTGTCCTCTTCTTCCTCCACTTCTTGTCTTCTTATCTTTGTCTTCTTCGTCTTCTGCCTCTCCCCTTTCTACTTCTTCCCTTCTCCTCTTTCCTCTCACCCTCTCCTGTCCTCCCCTCCTCTTCCACAACTACCACAGCCACCTCCACTTCCTCCACCTCCTCCTCCTTTTCTTCCCACCCCTGTCTCTGTCTCTCAACAAGGATTTAACCTATAACCCAAGCTAACCTCATACTTGAGATCCTTCAACCTCAGCCTGTTGAGTGCTGTCATTACAGGTATGCACCACCAAGCCTGGCTAATGTTTCTTCTTGTCGTCTAACACTAAGGCTGTACTTGAATTTTAGAATGGTGTTCTCAATGGACAAAGATAGAGTAACTGAACATCTTAAGCCAGTGCTGTCCATTAGAAATTAGAAATGCTATATAGATTATGCCATCAGCAAAGGGGATACCACTTATATCTCTGCCTGATGGCTGATACACGTACAACTGAATTTAAGATACGTTTTAGGAAACAAAGTTGTAATATAAATATAACTTTCTCAAAGTCATCAAAAACTGACTTTTTGTTAACATTTGAAAAGAATGTATGAATGAAAAGAATGGCTGAATGTTTTATAAATGGATTACTGGTGTTAAGGAGACAGTACCTATGTTTCAGTTTTAATTTAAAGATGAAGACACAATTCTAACAACTTAGAGATGAGTGGATGGAGAATAGAATTCTAGAAATAGGTAATAGTGAAATAACTAACTTAATTAATAACTAAATAACTTAATTGATAGTATGCATTTTAGTGTGTACTTTTCTTAAGTATTAAAGTTACATTGCTTTCTTTAACTGTACAAGTTATTTGTGAATTGCTATTTTACATTTATTTATTTATTTATTTATTACTACATCTGAAAATAAATCCTGTTTTATAGTCTTGACTTCTTCAAATGCTGATAGCAATGATCAATGATATATATATATATATATATATATATATATATATAGAAATACTGTAGAAACACTAAAGAGCTATATTAAGCTGATAATATTTTGTTTTGCTTTTTAAAACAAAGTGAAAAATATGCATTGTGCTTATGAACCTTTTGAATCTATTGTCTCTTGTAGTACTTTTGAACAGTATTTCTATTCAGTTCATTTTCATAAGTATGTAATTTATGTATGTAATTGTAATTCATAATCACAGTCACTCAGAATATCCTTTTGAATTTGATAAAGCCTCCAGTTCGATTCTATTTAAATTTCATAGAATGTCTGCATTAAAAATATCTGCATTAATCTACTTAATCTCATGAATCTTATTATCTTCTCCTCTCACCAGTGTCTCTTTTCCAGTTCTTCTCAGTCACATGTCCACTAATTTTAGATACGGTAAAATTAATTTAGATAAAAATGGCAAACTGGACTGTTACAAATTGTAAAGAGTTATTAACACACTTGACTCTTATGGTGGATATAAGAAACTACAAGAAATATAAAGCTTAACTTTATCTTTCCATAGATCTCTTTTAATAAGTATAAACAAAATAAATAATTCTGAGTAGAGTAAATCTTTGCTTATGCCTGAAAACTAATTAACATATGCTGAGATATAAAGCTGTCAGGGAGGGAACTGTACCCTGGCAGTTTCCACTGACAGCTGAATGGCAGGTTCTTCACTTGATATTCTTATGCTGGCTGTCTAACCTTTATTAGCATCTCACCACGGGAAAGAAGAGACTGCCAGGGAATATCACGTGCAGGTACCTCTTGAATGTACCTTAATTCTTACGCCTCCCTCAATCATAGCCCTTTCAGTTGACTTGAATGCCATCTGTATTTTTCAGAGCCCATTTTGTTTGAATTTATTTAACATACTTCAGGCATTTAGAAAGGAGGAGCCTCTGTCCTTTACACACGAGGAATCCCAAGCCAGGTGCACCTGCTCTCCACTGTGCCTGCCCCTCTTTCCTCGGGCCTCAGTATTACCAGCTCTGTTCACCAGGGCTCCTACACCTTGCGCCCTCATTTGTCTGGCATCCGGGACCCACCCACCCATCCTCAGGTGCTGGGTTTTCCTTTCTTTGTACTTGTTTTCAGAGCTTGACATAAAGGATCTTCTCAAACTTTTCCTCTCATCCTGTGTCCTAGGAACAAGTCATCTTCTGAAGCCACAAGTCCATGGCCATTCATCCTGGTGTCGTTGGTAGTTAGAAGTTTCTCATGACAGTGCATCTGAGGCAGGATCAAATCCTTCTTTTACAATTGGCTTGAAAGGCTTTCCCTTCATGATGCTTCATATATGTATTTTTTCTATGTTAAGAGTTTTTGTGTGTGTGATAAAGCGTTTGTGACTTTTGACATTCCATTTGCCCCTTTTGGGAATGATATCATTTGAAGGAAGTCTTCCCTGAATAGAATTATATCCTAGTACTTCTAAAATGCATTCCAGCCAAGTATGTCTATCTACTATCTGATAATTCCTAGTGGAGTATATTGTTTTCCAATGAGGCTAAAATGTTTCTTGATTCTTATAAGCATGTTTCACAGTATAAGAAGTTTTCCAAGAAAGCTGTGTAGACTTTTGCTCTTTAAAATGTGCAGAGAAAATAACCCATTCTGAAAATAATAAAAGATATTTTTAGGTTGCTGAAAATATATTGTATGATATATTAATAATGGTATATAATTATACATCTGTTCAAACTCGTACAGTGCTCATGCACCAAAAGTGAGTTCTGTTGTGAACTGTGGACTTTGAGTGATAGTACAACATCATTCTAGCTTCATCCATTTAACAAATATACCATTCTGGTTGGGGGGGGGGAGTGTGGGGGTGTGTTCATATGAGAGAAGGCTCTGGATGTTTGATGGCAAAACATGACCCTACTCTAAAAAGAGATTGAATTGCTCGACTTAAGTTGATCATACACACCTAAAAAAAGTAAACTCAACCAATTTTAAGTGCCTCCAAGATCTCAGTTTTATATATACTTTTCATTCATAAGTCCATCCATCTTTAGATTTGTTAGAGTTGCTAATATCTGTGTCTCACAGGTAAATGTAAGCACAAAGAGTCTGTGTATTTTGCCCCAGGTTTTACAACTAGAAAAGGTAGAAGTGGGATTCTTTCCCCAGAATCCAAGTGACTTCTAGCTACATTATTTGTACAATTTAGACATAGTGAACCACTGATAGTATTTATTGAAAATTGTATGCCTGTGGAAGGCACTAATGATCACTGAAGACTCCAGAGAGAGGTCTGCTGTAAGCAGATCTTTCTGAGGTAGCAGACGCGAAGCCTGCTGTTTGAATTGGTTCTGCATTCTGTTCCACCCAGAATTCTGACTTTGCTTTTAGGAAAGAGACCAGCATTTAAAATCTCATGGTGTTCTGAAGAAAGACACTTAACTTCCCTTAAGAGACCAGGTGACTTTCTTGTAGAAATGCTACTATTTTATCCAGTGTTCTTATATTAGCTTACAGTTTGGGGCATCAAAGGCTATTCTAGATCTGGGCATTTTTTTTACATTTGGTTCAAAAGCAGATTCGCAATAGGGTTAAATGGGATTGTGTGCGTATGCACACAAATACACATTTGTAGGTATGCATGTATACGTATATATTATATCATATATAATGTTTGTTATATATACATATATAAGATATACATGTGAATTATCTAGAAAACCAGAGATTATGTAAGGTAACATTCTTATCATTCTTTTCAAGCAATCATTATTTATAGACTGATTCATTTGGTGATTTGAAAACAACAACAAAAAAAAAGAAGACAGTCCTTTCTATCTTAAAGAGTATAACTATTTGTAGAAAGCTGGTGATTAAAATTAAGTGAACAACCTAGCATTTTATATAAAAAAATAAAGTGGAAGCTGGTTATTTTGTGATTATATTTCTGCAGGAACAAAGATGTTTTTCCCTTTGACAAGACATATATATACTTATTACCTTACTTACATAACTGTAACCCCTCTTTACATCACCTTGACAATAAAAAAGATGATTCTCGTGCCTAAATCAAGGCACATAGATCATTGAAATTCTAGTTGGCTTTATCTGTTGCTCTTGGGAAATTTGAGCTCAGTTTGTGCTAATTTTAGATCTGTAACTTTGATTCTCAAGAATATATGTCATTTTGCTCTGTGTCTCCTGTGCCCTTAATCTGCCAAGACATTTCTGATTACACAGCTCCAGTCCATTCGGTTTAATGAACAGTTTTGGAACCTCATTATTAAAAGCTGAATATATTTGGTTTTGCCAAGACTCTTAAAAATTCTACATACCCTTTACCCCTTCCCATGTATTTTTAAGCTTCTGTCTTCATATTCAAGAAGAAAGGTAACCTCAGCAAGGAATAAGGAAAAATAAAATGCATAGGAGCTAAAACTTTCAAACTCAGTAATATTATTATCACTGATTTTTTTAAAATTTATATTAGTAGTATTCTAATACAACAGGCTAAGAAATTATATTTCATATTAATGAGCCACCTTGACATCTTCTTTCTTACCCTGCTTGTTGATAATTTGTTCCATTACTGTCAAACATTTCTTTAGCCGTGAGGTCCCTAACTGGCTGAATTACGTTCATTCTTCACCCTGCTTCCACACCAAGGTCTTCATTACTCTTTGTTTCCTCTCTGCTGGAAGTCATCTTTCCCTAATGAAACTGATGACTAATGGAAACCAGGTAAATCAACTGTACTAATTCACAGTAAGCCATTCTTAGTGACTTGTCCTTCCTATGGTTATCTTAAAAAAAGAAACCAAAACTCCATGATTACATACATTTTTACAGCTTTCTCAGAAACCATTCTGGAGAGAGGGGTGTGCTAATATAATATAATTATTTTCATAGTAATTTTGTTTGTAGAATTAATTTGTAGAACAATGGAATTCTGTGCCTCCATCAGAAAGAATGACATTGCCCCATTTGTTAGGAAATGGAAAGACTTGGAAAAAATTATATTAAGTGAAGTAAGCCAGGCCCAAAGAAACATAGGTCCCATGGTTTCCCTTATTTGCAATATCTATTATATGTGTGAGTCAAGCGGAAAAGGTCAGATAATGTGATGTTAAGAGAATGAACCCTTAGATATGTTTTTTAATGTTTTTTTTCTTTCATGCATGTGTTTCTAACACATTTATAAGATTACTTCCTTGTTGCTTTGTATGTCCCTCCCCCATGCTTTCACTATATTTGATGTCAGTATAACTTGTGGAGGAGATGGGGAAAAACAAGTCGTTTAAGGATACAGGTGGACCTGTTGCAACAATGAGAAGTACAAGTCGTCATGTCCAAAACGAGCTTTACAACGTTGGTGCGGGGGTGGGGGGAGGTGGGGTGGGGAGGGGAAGGATTGGGATTGGGATAGGGAGGGGGGAGGCTGGAAAGGGATGTGAAGGGTAAACAAAGGAGGAGGCAGCAATGCTTGATAAGAAATGTATGCATTATCCTGCCCATGTAATTGTAACCCCTCTGTACAGTATGTTCACAAATAAAATTAAATTAAATTTAAAAAAAGAATTAATTTGTAGAATTTCTAAAATTAGAAAAAATGGAAATAAACATTTTGACAGACATTCTCTTTATCATAATAGTATACTTAGTAGCATGAAAGAAATATCATGAGCCGAGCAATAGAAACAACCTTTGTCTATTAACTGATGAATCAATGAAGAAAATTTCACACATAAAATGGAATATCATGCAGCTGCACCCCTCCCCCCCCAAAAAAGAATTCTGTCATATGTGACAATATCTCTAATAGAACTAGAAGTCTAACTAGAACTATTAAGTTAAGTGATATAGGACAGGCACAGAAAGGCAAGTTATTAGATAATGTAGTTGCTCTGATAAAAAATTGAGAGTAGACTAGTGGCTACCCAAGGCTGGGGAGAGGTGAAGAGAGGAGAGAAAGGGAAGAGTTTGTCAATGGGTACTGAATTGCAGTTAGAAGCAAGTTCTGGTGTGCTGTAACACCATCGTCATCATAGATAACAGCATTAGATTGTGCATTTGTACAATCTAGATCGAAGGAGTTTGAAAGCTTTTACCATGACAGATATGTTTAACATTATTTAAGCATTACACAGTATATACTTAAATTAAAGCATCGCATGTCAACATGTCACTTCCATTAATATGTATAAGCTTATGTTTCTGTATATTAGATAAAGTCAAGTTAGCTGAAATGTATGATGATAAATACAGCCTGATAGTGAGTTAGGGAGACAAAGGCAGGGGAAGATGATAGGTAAGGCCTGTTGTCACTGTCACATGACCGTAGGCATTGCTCAGCCTCCCTCTGCATGGAAGCCGCATGGAGCCATGGGTCAGTGTCTATGCCTTTGGATACTGAGGCAGTTCAACAAAGCAGAAATGAAGTCTAACCATAGGAATACTTTTCTACTTAATCCTTCCAAAAATACCAACTTCAAATGAGCTTGGCTGAATATCAAGCACAGTTGAATATCAAGCATGGTGATTTGAGTGTGGAATTCAATCACTTCATTTTTTCAACTTATTTCATCTTTTAGAATTTCCATCTACTTAGCAAGATGGATAATTCCATGACTTAACTAGTGATAATTAGACCTACCTTATGAAGCAATCATGGAAATTCCAAAGCATAATTGATACAGCAACTAGTATCTCATATTACATGATACAAAGGTTAATTTGTATTATTGTTCATTTAGTGTATGAAAGCAGTTAATTATCAATATAGCACGGTTATAAATTGGATACCTTTGAGATTAAGTGATTGTTTAGAGTAGTAAGCTTGTATTCTATTTAAAAAGCTTAGTTTATTGAGAAGAATCTTAGATTTTATTACCTACATTTTGTAATTAATTATACTCCCTGAAGACTATATTCAGGTCATTGGAAATAATTTTTCAAAGTGAGTTTTCAGGTCTCCAGGAGGAAATAGTAGTTCTGAATTTGTAGCTTTGTAGACTCTGTCTATCAAGTTACAGCTGATGGCCCAGAATTCCATAAAATATCTGCAGTGCAATCTGTGCAGTTTTGTTGTGTCCTGAGTAGATGAATGGATACTAAATGACTTGACCCAAAATGAGCAAGCTAATAGCAAACTTGGAATATTTTCACTAGAGTTAACTGCCTCTTGTTTTATAAAGCTAGATCTCTTTTAGGATATAGTGCATGAAATAACACTTAACATGTCATCATTACAGTGTTCGTTTTTTTTGTGTGCTGTTGTTGTTTGTTTGTTTTCAGAAGGCTGGCTTTGTTTTCCATTAAAGAGTTTTAGAAGAGTCAGCATGGTTTAACCTGATAGGTTTTATGTGTGCAAAATGTGAAAATTCATTAACCCACATTAGGGAAATTATTGGCAACTAGTAAATTAAGTAATCCAGAATGACAGTATAATGGCTTTTGCACTGGTCTCTTGAAATTAGGTTGATTATTTACTCTCATTGCCTTTCAATAATTTATTTCAGATGCCAGTAAATTAAAAAATATTTTTATAAACACCCATCCAAAGTTCTATGGAGCATAATAATGATACTTTGGTCACCTTAGTAGCCTGTCAATTCTTCTCAGACTCTGAGATGCACATTTGCTATGTGACCTCTATCTCATAATCTCAGGAGCTATTTGAGCTATTTGACTTCATGTATTAGCCCCCTGAAGATAGAAGCAACTATGTGCTTCTGAGGTTTTGTTTTTTGTTTGTTTGTTTTAATAAGTTTTTTATTGTGAAAATATTTTACAGAGGGGTTACAGTTACATGAGCAAGGTAATGAGTACATTTCTTATCCTGCATTGTTGTTTTCCCCTTTGTTTTTCCCCTACCATCCCGTCCTTCCCATCTCCTCAACTACCCACCCCCCGCCTAAATTGTAAAGTTTGTTTTTCAACATAGCATCTTGTACATCTCATTGTTGCAATGGATCAGTCTGTATCCCTATTTAAACATTTTGTTTTTCCCCTTCCCCTCCCCAAATTATACCAACATCAAATACAGTGAAAACAGGGGTTATTCCATGGGGGAGGGCATACAAAGCAACAAAAAAAAAATTTTAACTCCTAGTCTTCTTCCTCATATTGAATGCTTTGACCATGTTTAGAATTCAGTTGTATACACTGTAAATAGCGGTAGATAAGCATAAGAGTTTGTTGATAAACTTATCCTGCTGTGATTTTCATTTTACTGCTCACAAGCTAAGAATGCTTTTTCCATTTTCTTAAAGGTTGATAATTTAAAATGGATAATATCTAATACATGTAAATAATATCAATTTCAAATTTCCATTTTATAAGAAGATAGTCATTTTCATCCATCTGTGGATACTTTAAAATTGTGAATGCAGAACAAAATAGTTAGGAGAAAGGCTTTATGGTCTGCGAAGCCTAAGAGAATTCCTGTTGGTTCCTTTACAGAAACTTTACTGATCCCTGACCTAGAGGGATAATTCATGACTTGTGTCAGGCCTTTAACCATCACTGAGTGTTGGCTACCTGCTGCACAGTGTGTTAGTCAGCAAAAGGAATTAAAGGAGGAAAGATTGATTTGGGCTAGTGGATTCAGAAACTCGAGTGCTGTGCCAGCGGAATTCCGTGCTTTGGGCCTGAGATCCACAGGAAAGTATGACATTGGATACTCTCATCATGGTGGCCTGGAAGGGTGGGTGAGAGAAGGAGAAAGGGGAGAGTACGGAACGGGGGGGGGGAGATTGAGAGACAAAGAGGGGCACAGGGAGGAAAAGAGAGAGAAGCGGGAAGAGAGAGATCTTGAGAGAAAAGGCAAGGTATCCTTCAAAGGCATAACACTAGTGGCCCTTCTTCTTCCAGCAAGGCCATCCATCCTCAAGTCTCCATCTCCAGCTAGTAGCTGGAGACCAAACATTCTTCTCACGAACCTGTAAGGCACCTTACATGTTTAACCTTAACAGTTGGGCTCTTGTATTAGGTGATTGAAGGTAAATAGTGGGTAAGTTGATGATGTTTGCAGCTTACAGCTATGTCCATATTGTAATAGTTACAAGCTACATTGAATAAATAAATAAATAATTTTGTTATTAAAATAAAATATCACAGTACTTCCTAGATAGAACCTAATGCTCATAACAGATATGAACTTGATTTATATATTAATAGTTTTTAAATAATAAAATTATTTGGTTAATTAAAGTATTTACCATTAACTTCAGTGTTTGAGCTTGTTTCCTTTTTGAAAAAAATTGTATAGTTATGTCTCACTGAGATAAAACTATTCTTTAGATAATTTGTGATTTTAGCATGTTAAAGATCATTTATTGCAAGCTTTTACTTTTATATTTGCAATATGAGAAACTGAGCTGAGTCATTATCATTATAAGCCATATTCTGAAAGATATTCATTGCTCATTTTCTTCTTATGCCCTTGATACAAGTTTGATTCTTGTCATTTGTCTTTCTGGTAAGAATTAAATTAAAACTCATTCAAAAATGTCCTGAATTATTTATGCAGTATGTTATTCTACTGCATTTGTAACCATCCATGTACACTTACATTTTAGCTTCCCTGATCAGATGTTAGCTTTGTTAATATTCATATATTTTAAACCTTATTTAAGTGCATGTAAAGCAGTAATATCTGTCACCATTTGAAGTACTAGTTGTGTCCTATAAAAATATTGCTTAATTTCCTCAAGGCAGCTTTAGTATATCATTCTTGAAAATGTAACATCAGTGTTAGTTTTCTGTATCTGACTCATTTTGTGAATTAGAGAAACATACATAATTCCTCTGTGGAAGGAAATGGTTTTAACGTGGCCGTTATCTGTCTATCTATCAAACTCCCACTGACAACCGACATGCCTCTTGCATACAGTGCCTCCCAAGGCATCTTCCCTTCAGCCTGAAGAAGCTTTTTTGTACATCTAATAAAAGAAAGCTTGGCAAACAAATTTTGGGATTTGGGGTAGGGCATACTTCATGGCCTTGAGCAAATGCGCTAACACAGTGACCTACAGCCCCAGCCCTGGAAATGAAGTGCTTGCTCTCATATGATGTGTAGACTTCAGTTGTTACAGAAGATCACTGCCATCTAGGGTCAAGTACTACTTTGATTCAAGGAAGATTGGTCTCCTCTTTCTCTTCCTCAATCTCCTCAACTATAAGGAATTATTACTATGTTCACAATGAGGAATAATCTCAATCTTCCTGCATCTAATTTTTTACTCTCTTATTTCCTTAGACCTGATGGGATTCATATACACTTGTGATATTTTTGTTATTGTGAATTGCTTCCATTTATTATTATTTTTGTCATCACATCTTTCATATATGATTATTTTTCTTCTGAACCACAGATATCACATAGTTTTGAGCAGGCATCTCTTGTTCCATGCATTTTAGTTGGTCAAGCACTGAAACAATAATAATAATAAAATCATGTTTTCTTCTCACTATAAGTTCCTAAATATCCTGAGATATATTTTTTACTTAATATAATACTTTTTAAAGCTTTTAAATAGATCTCTGTTTTGCAATGGGTTGTGGTTGTATAAATGCTTAAGGGAAATGAATATGTGGAAGAAAACATGCAGCCTATGTGTCTTTGGGTCTGGCTTACTTTGCCTAGTATAATTTTTTTCTAAGTCTTTCCATTTCCTTACAAATGCAGCAATGTCATTCTCTCTGGTGAAAGTGTAGAATTCCATTGCATATCTATATTACATTTTCTTGATCCATTCATCCACTGAGGGGCATCGGGTTGATTCCATATTTTGGCTGTGATAAACAATGCTGCAGTGAGCATGGTAGTGCTAGTGGCTTTAGTGTAGTCAGGTTTGTGGTCATTTGGATAGATGCCAAGGAGTGAAATTGCTGGGTCATAGGGAAGCTCTGTGATTACTCGTTTGAGGAACCTCCATACTTCTTTCCATAGTGGTTGAATAAGTTTACATTCCCACCAACAATATAGTAGCATTCCCTTTTGGCCACATCCCCACCAGCATCTTTTATTATTTGATTTTTTTGATAATGGCCATTCTAACTGGGGTGAAGTGGAATCTCAGTGTTGTTTTGATTTGCATTAATTTTATGGCCAGAGATGATGAACATCTCTTCATATGTCTGTTGGCCATTCTTATTTCGTCTTTAGAGAAATCTCTCTTTAAGTCTTTGGCCCATTTATTAATTGGGTTATTGTTTCTTTGAGGATTTGTTTTGGGGAAGTGCAATTTTTGAGTTCTGAGTATATTTTAAATATGAGGCCCTTGTCTGATGCATAACTAGTAAACATCTCCCATTCTGTTGCCTTCTATTTATCTTGCTAGCTATGTCCTTTGCCATGCAGAAACCCTTCAGCTTGATGCAATGTGCCTATAAACCTATAAGTAAACCCAATAGTTAATAAAAGACAAATAATTACACCTGGACATTGTTAAATAACAGTCTAAACCTTCACACAATGAGAACAAAGGGGGAAATTCTTAGGAGAGGATCACAAGTGCTCAATAACTATGAGCATAGGATCATATAAAATGATGCTTATAAAAATGAAATCAAGAAATGGAAACGAGGTTTGGTTTGGTTGGGTTTTGTACTGTTTTCAGTTCCTTCCTTCCTTCCTCTCTTCCTCCCTGTCTCCCTTCCGTTCTTTCCTTTTTTCTTTTGTTTATTTTTTCTGGTTGCCATTTTTTACTTCTGTACACTTTGTCCTGTATGTAAATTTTTCTGATTTGGGGAAGGGAAGGGTAAGCTCAGAAATGGTAAGACAAAAGGTTAAAGCAGTAAAACACACTAGATACTATGTTTATGTTAGAAATGAACTACATATCTTGGAGGGAAGGTGGGGGTAGGAAAAACTGTTCAAAAGGAAATACATTTATTACCTGACTCATTACCTGTACTCATTACGTACATTTCTTTTCTGCCTGTTACGTCTTGCCTCAGTTTTCTCCTACTTTTCCTCCCCCCACCCAAGTTGTACAAATCATTTCCAACATATTGTCTTGTGAATATCACTGTTGCATTGGTTCCACCCTGGTCGTTTGTCTCACCATTCTGTTGTTCCCCTTCCCTTCCCTATTTCAAATAAACATATATACAATACCAGGGTACCAAAATCAAATAGAGTAACAACATCTTAGCAGATGAGCAGAATAGCGCAATAGCTATGCACATATGGCAATATATTGTATCCTTACGATCCCGCCTTCCCTTTCGCTCTCTACTGTTTAACTTTCCCTGGCCTCCCAATGTTCCCCCTTAAATCCCTAGACACAGACCTGTGCAGGGCAGTCACAAGCCTAAATATGAACCCACCTCATACTAATTTTCATTTCAAAATGCAGATAAAACACAAAATTCAATTTTTAGGCTTAGTTATTTTCCTCTCCTTTGGATTTTAAGACAGGTTTTTGTTACATATACCCACACTGTCCTTGAACCTGTAAATTCTCCTGGTTTAGTCTCCTCAATGCTAGGATTATAGAGGTATGCCCTCACGCCGGGCAGGTGTTTTACCGTTAAGCCATATAAATGCATCTATTCTCTATCCAAGATAAGGTTAGGGATAAGGATTCTTTATATTTCAAGCAATAGAAATCAATTGCAGTCAGCAACCCTGGATAAAACAAAGGCTTCTTTGTTGTGTCATATAAGTGAAACCAATAGAGCTTGGCTGTTGAGGCTCTGTTGAGCTGCTGGAGGAATCTCCAGCCATCACGGCCTTTCTGTTCTTATTCTTTCCTGCATAGTGCTGGCTTCCTCCTAGGTGCCACTCTGTGGACACATGCTGTGGCTCATCTCCTGTGTGTGGCGTTACTGCATCTCATGCTGCTCTGCTGGGAGCACAAGTCTCTTCTTGTTCCTGACACATGCAGCAAGTCCTGTGCCTCCTTTGGCCTGCAGTGTGGCATGTGCTTATCTCCAGACCATTTGCTAGAGATAAGAATATGAACTGTGCTAATTGTCTTCTATTAGTCTTGGCACTTTGGAGTATCATTAGGGTGTCTGAAAAAGACAGAGGAACTACATACCCAAAGGGCAGACAGGTGTAACTCTGGGAGAAATAAAAAGACTTAATATCTTCATATCATCAAGTCAACGTCTCCTTTTCAGGTTTCCACTTTCATATTTTTTACTATGTTTTTAGCACTAATATAAGACTAGCTTACAGTTTGGTATGTTTGGGGGATAAGTGGTCAGCTCCAGTCCTCTCATGTTAACATCCAAAAGGATGAAAAGCCACACAGAGTATGATAGTCAAGTACAACCTATTTAATTTTAGATTCCTATATTTTATTTAGTTGGTTAGCCTTAGTTTGTTACAAGAGTGTTAAACAGCTTAGTTAACTTTTTATGGATTGACAAAAGTCTTCTCTTTATTCATTTAGCCTAACAAGAGAGATGCCAGTCTGACCGAAAAGTATCCACTATTCCATATTAGCTATTGTTCACTTTGGAACATCTGACACACAGACTTTTAAGACCAAACACAGTGTTCCTTTCACCACAGCATTCTTCCACCCCCCCCTCCCTCAGCAGAGCAACGTGCACCACACTGCTGTTCTCACATGAGGATTCTGAGGATTCTGTATATTGCAGGGGTCACAGTGCTGACTGCCAGCTGGTTACAGTACCTCAGCAGTGAGCAGAGAGCAGAGAGCAGAATTGATTTGCCCCCAGACTCCTTAGACTGTGCACCCTGGTGTGAAGGGACCATGAATAATGTTTCACCACATTAGATGAGGAGTGATCCTGTGGGAAAGAAGAGAAAAACAATTTTGAGCAGACTGTGAACAGTCTGGAGTACCAAGCTCAAGCCTGCTCCTGCCAGCCCAGAGAAGTACATGACGTCATACACTAAATGGTCTGACCTAAATGGTATGGTGTTACCAAGGAAAAGGTGAAATTTTAAACAAGACTCAAATAAAGAAGAAAGTTGTTCCTTTGTCTTGCTATGTAACCCAGACTAGGCTGGAGCTCCTATAATTGAAGATCGCTTCCAACTCACAGTCCAACTGCCTCTGTGTACCCAACTGCTAGGATTACAGGCATGCACTGCCATACTCAGCCTAAAAACTTTTTTATATGAACAGCATCCTTTCCATATTCCTCAGAAGGATCCTAAGGAACTGGGCTGGAATACAATGAGAGGGTTGGAGTTTGCTGGTTAGGTTAGGCTTTGTAAACAAACAGAAACTAATAGAAAACAAAGAAGAAACTAATTCTATATTATTGGAAATACAGAAGAGCTAAATATTTAGTGCAAGTTGAGGCTATATGGCATATTTGAGGATACCCCTGGCTGTTCATAACTTCTGGAATAGCTGGAAGGAAGGAGCATAAGATAGAATACATTATTTTGACTTTGTGTTAGCCATACCTACTTGCACTTCCTGTACTTTTTATCTTGATGTGGACATGAAGGGGATGGCAGTTATGATGGTGGCATAAGTGGTGGCGGTGATAAAATAATAGTGATGATTTGATGGTGGTGATGGTGGTGGAGGTGTTAGTAATGGTGGTGATGATAGTGATACTTACAGTGGTGGTAGTGGTAATGGGGTGGTAGTTGTGGTGGAGTGGTAGTGATACTTGTAGAGGAGGTAGTGATGGTGGTGGTGGTGGTAGTGGGGATGGTGGAGATGATAGTGATGTCAATGGTGATAGTGATACACGTAGTGGTGGTAGTGATAGTGATGGTAGGTAGTAATGGTGGTGGTAGTGATGGTAGAGATGGTAGGGATGGTTGTGGTGGTGGTGATGGTAGAAGTGGTGATACTGGTGCTGGTGCTGGTGGAGGTGGTAGTGATACTTACGGTAGTGATGGTGGCAATGGTGATGTAGGTGGAGGTGGTGTGGTGTGATGGTGGTGTGATGGTGACAATATTGTCATGGTCATGGTGGTAGAAGTGGTGATAGCTGTGGTATGATCGTGGTGTTGATGGTGGTGCTGGTAGTGATAGATGTGGTGATGCGGTAGCACTGGTAGATGTTGTGGTTAAGGTGATGGTGGTAGTGGTTGTATTGATAGTAGTGATTGTGATGCTAGTTTCATGGTGATGGTGGTGATGTAAATTATTGTTAGTTGTGTTCTAAGAGACTAGAGGTAGAGTCATCCTCTTGGCATTGTTCTTTCTCTGAGTAACTATTCAGTTTTATAAGCAACCAATTTATTTTTTCCTATACTCTTTCCTCTTAATTACTTTGAGCCTTTATTTTATTTTTTTTCTGTTTCTTTATTAACCTAGTAGTTCAGCAGATGGTAGATAAGTAACATTTTCCTTAGTAAATAGTGTTATTGAAGTTCTCATATTTTACATTTATTTAATACCTCATACCTCAGGGCTTATAGGTATGTATATATAAATATACATATAGTTTTATATGAATGATCTAGTGTGGAACCTTTATGAAATATTTATAATTGTTATTGCTGCCATTTTTCTCTCCGAATTTCAGTTTATCTTAAATTATAGCTTTTATAGCTTGATTTATCTCTTTTCTGAGCCTTCATTACTTACAGGATGTGTAAGTTCCTTTGCAAGCTTCTAACTATTATATTTCTTACGTTGCAGTTTGAGAATAGTTTCTTTGTTGATGAAACTAGGACCAGTGCTATTGAAATGAGAAAAAATAGAGCAATGTACTTGTATTTGTAAGTTCTTTGTCATTTTTGACATACTTCATCTTGAGAAATTATTTTCTTACAGAAGAAATTGCACTCTAATAGTTGAAATCATTTATAATAGTTAATGCTTTATGGTACTTTCTCAGTAAAAGAGTCTTCTTTTGCAGGTTTTTAGGTATATGTTAATTTGATGTTTTTTTGTCATTGTTGTTAGTGTATTTGGTGAGAATGTGCTTTGTGAATACAGTGGCTTACCTTCCTTGCAGTTTCATTTTCTGTAGTATTAGTTATGCAAAGCCAATTGCAGTCCAGGAAACATCAAATGAGAACCTCCAATAATAAATAGTTCTGAAGTTTTAAATTGCGTACCATTCTAAGTAGCATAATAAAATCCTGTACATTTGCTCAGTCCTGTCTGGCATTTTCTAGGTATTCTCAGAGTGTAGAACTAATGCTAGTTGTAGGAAACTATAGTGAGGTACACATCAACTTGATAAAACAATTTGAAAGAATTTTAATAGAATATGCAAATATCACATGTGGGCTAGTTATAAATTTCCTGTCACTGGAGATTTGTACCAATTTGTACCAATTTAAGGAATCAGTTTGCTTGTCCACTAAATGTTTAATGTATGCTAGGCACCAGGGCTACAAAAATGAATCAAACTTACCCCACTCTAGTAAGCAGCAAGTGATGCAAAAAATATTATGAACTTTTTAAAATGTACAAAAGTATAAAAGTAATAAGCTAAGTAACCACCATCTATTACCCAGTAGTTCAGGATTCCTGTAGTCCTGTCTCATTGACAAATGGTTGTGAGTTGTTTTTTTTTTATTCTCATGTTTATATATACTCTTAACAAAAGTTTTTCTAAATTACTTATATAAAAGGCCTTAACATATATTAAATATGTACATCAGCCACTTATATTCATGTATTCTTCATCTGAGAAAACCACCATAGATTGAATACCTGCCCATCAATAAGGAACATAAACAGTCAGATGCTAGTGGTTTACTTCTGAAATCCTAGCTCTTCAGAAGATGGAGACCTAGAGATCTGAGACTGATTGTCAATACTGTTTTCCTCTTCAGTGATTTTTGTTGTTGGGGTTTTTTTTGCTTGAAAGTTACTTACATGACCAGGAGGCCCACAAGTACCTAACTTTATTTAGAACAGTGCTTATCTTCAAACACTCAGAAATTCTTCCATCTGTCTTAAACATGACAGTTGAGTTTCCAAATATTTGTGAATACATGAAAATCTTTAAAGGCCACAATCGTTATTTATTTAACCATGTGCAAAAGTAACATTTATATGCTTGGTTTTTTTTTCATTTTATTTAAAGACTTACAAAGTTAGAACTAGTATCTTCCTTTGAAAGATGTTCTACATATGGCAATTTAATTTTTGTTGTTGTTGTGGGCTCTGTCTCTAAGCTCTTTTTGCTCAAAGCTAGCACTCTACCACTGTGAGCCACATCACCACTCTCAATTTTCTGGGGGTTAATTAGAGATAAAAGTCTCATGGAATTTCCTGCCAGTGTTGGCTTTGAGCCATAATCCTCAGATCTCAGCCTTCTAAGTAGATAGAATTATAGGCATGAGCCAACAGTACCCAGCCAGTTTACTTTTAAAAGAAATGTTCAGAGTATATACTGGGTTTTGTTTTTTGAGAAGAAAAATGAAGGGCTGGGAAGGTGGTTCAGTGGGAGAGCACTTGCCTTGCATGCATAAGGCCCTGGGTTCGATTCCTTAGCACCACATAAGCAAAAAGAAAAAAGCCAGAAGTGGTGCTGTGGCTCAAGTGGTAGAGCGCTAGCCTTGAGCTGAAAAGCGGAGGGACAGTGCCCAGGCCCAGAGTTCAGGCCCCACGACTGGACCTCCCCCCCCCAAAAAAAAAGGGAAGGAAAATGATACTTCAGATTTGAGCTTCTAGGAGCATGAGCAAGTTGAAAGTTGCTGTGCAGTTGTCAGCAATAATAAATCCAACTTTTTGAGCTCTGAAAAAGAAAGCTAATTAGATGCTTTGAATATGTATGTATTATAAAATATGAAGAAGCTTGAGATGTGTTCTGTAAGGATTTTTAATTGTTTTAGATCTATTGATCTAGACATACTCCTTTATCATCTATAAAATTGAATATCCAGAGTGATGGAGTAGAGACTGCTTCAGTTCCAACAGAGATAAACTTACTCCTCAAGATCCAGGCTCCTTGATCGAACTCCATTGTGGGGAATGTGGATTAGCCCCAAAATCTAAATCAAATTTCTAATGTTTATACTACCATCAAAAAGAAAAGAACACTTAACAGATAAACTGAAGATTCTTCCAGAAGTCGGCAAGTTTTGCCGAGAATTTTTCAAGGCAAAAAGAAAGAAATGCTACTTGTTTTTGTCTGTTTTCCTTCCCTCCCCCGCAAAAAAATATATATTTATTTTTATTTTGTATTTACTTATTTTTTTGGCAACCCTAGGACTTGAACTCTGGGCTTGGGTGCTGCCCCTAAGCTTTTGTGCTCAAGGCTAGCACTCTACCACTTGAACCAAGCTCTACTTACCACTTGGCTAATTGAAGATAAGAATCTCCTGGTCTTGCCTGCCTGGGTTGCCTTGGAACCATGATCCTCAGATCTCAGCCTTTTGAGTAGCTAGGATTATATACAGGTGTGAACTACTAGTTCCTAAACTAATACATTTATATTTTGTTAGTATTTATTGTATTTATGACTTTATTTTCTACTGGACTATCTTAATATCTGGTAGATTGTGTGTGTTTATGTGTGTTTATGTGTGTGTATATGTATATATGTATTTATACATGTATACAGATATATATATCTATGTATACATATATACAGATATATGTATCTATACATATAGCTATAACTATATAGATTTATAGATTCATAGATATATCTTGTTTAGCGTCATCTTTCTGTACTTGTTGTTTTAAGTGCTTTTTACTTAAATATTCAATTTGAACAAGATATTTCTCACATTTACTTATTCTCTTGGAAATTACTCATATCAAAGTCATTAACATTTTAAACATTTAAATATACAGTCAATCACCACAACCATGTACTCTGCATCTGGGAATGTCGACCATGGAATGAATACACAAGTATGTTACATTCACCAATAATTTACCAAGCCATAGTGTTCTAGCCCTTTGCTGGTATGTATTTCTACAAATATTTGTGAGTTTTTATATTGAGCGCAGTTAAAAGAATGCATTTTTGTCTGTAGTTTCTTTAAGTAGGTGTACATAGGGGATTCCGTTTACCAAGTCAGTTTGTAAGTACAATGTACCTGGATCAATATCACCCTTTCCATCATTGTCCTCCAACTTTCTCAACCCCACCTCTACCCTCCGTTTCTCAACCCCACCTCTACCCTCCGTTTCTCAACCCCACCTCTACCCTCCGTTTCTGTGGTCCCAGTTTCCCATGTGTATATTGAATTTAATAACTGTATTTGTCCACCTTTCATCTTTCCATTTTTCTGCCACTTCTCCCTGTGACCACTCAACATGTTGACAAAACACATTCCATCTTCCTGGTAGTCATGTTGTTAAGCTAAAAGAATGAATTTTTATGGCTCATGAAAATAACCAATTTTTGATCACTTAGCACATGCTATAGAGTACCAGCCTCTGGAAACAAGGACAAATGAACATTCCTGTCCTCAGGCAACTTTCAGCATAATGATGTTCCATTTAGTGACAGTCTCTTGTCTTCAACCCTGATAATATTCCTCCATAAAATGGCATATGCTTATATCTTCTTTTTTAGGACTATTGGCCTGAGACCAATCACTTCTTTATGTCCTTGCTTAGTGATTGTAGTAAATTTTGATGTTCTTTTAGGGTTAAGAAAGTATATGTCGACAATCTTGTAAAGATGACAGATATATCTTTTAGAGCATAATATATCTCTGAATGATGAGATATTAATTTGTTCATTGGTCACTACAGTGTAGGGCAGTCATAAATGAATAAAGAACAGGTTGAGCTCGGCACGTTTAAAGAGACCTTGAGGTAAAAGAAGAACCTTTAAATCTACCAAGAATGGTCCTTAGAATAATTTAAGAGGCAGGATGGGTGTATCATATCCTTGAAAACTCTTTGACTGGCAACTTTATATACTAGATTATATTTAACTTTCCCTTACTCAGCTATTTGTCAGAGTCCAAGAATTGTTTTATTTCTGAATTAAGAAGTCTGAAGTCCCATCGTGTCTGCTTTTACGTACTTTTGCCTTTGTACGACATTGGAGGAGACCATGTCATTTCAAAAATGTGGTTTTGTTAGCTGCCTGCAGTCACTGGTGCTACGAGTTGGCCTTCTTCTGACTTTTGTTTATGCTTTTGCGTTTTCCAGGTGGTAAAATTATTTGTTACACAGAAGGAAAAGAACTTACAAATTTACTTTATTAGATCCTAAAAATACAAACCAAGGTACAACTGTAAACAGGCATGGTGCTTTCTACCACTTTCACATAGGAAAAATGAGGCTATAAAGGAATTTTTTTGACAACTGACCAAGGTTTTCATAAAACACAATGTGTTATCATTAGTTCAATAGTACTATTAGTTGTTCCATGTAAGTAAATTTATGTGGTCTACTTAAAGATCTTCAAAGTTTTTAAAAATATTTTCATTTAAAAATTTTACTATGAATATAATTTATTCTATTTTTACCAAAGTCCTTATGTTAGTCTTGAATATCATCATATCAGTGTTGTTTACATACTACTACTATAGTATAATCTATACTTTACTTAGGGCAAAAGATTGTCATAATCAGACCACTATAGCAATATTGTATCATCATTTCTTAAATATCCTGTAACATGAAATTAAAAGGATAATTATAATGATTTTAAGAACAGTGCAATAATTCACACATAACAGATGTCTTTTGATAGTTCATCTTTACTTTCATTGCTCTTGATCTTTTTCATAAGGTTGAAGTTTTACTCATTTTTACTTTTTTTGTTTCTTTACTACATAGGGCTGTGAGCTCATTTCAACTCCTGATCAAGACCACACTGACTTCACCAAATGCCTTAAAGTGCTCCAAAGTAAGATAGAAGAAAAAGACCTTCAGGTAAGAAGTGCACCACCGGTACAGTGGCTAATGGCTCTATTGCTAAATTGTCAACGATCCTGTTTAAAGTTTTTACTTAACTGCCACGGTTGTTCACTTGTATGATGTGGTTTTTGTATTTCTGTCAGGTTTGTTGTTGTTCTATATACCAAACCTGTACTTAGCTGGAAAGATATTAGTGTGTGCACAATAAACAAAGGTCACAGATACAAATACAAGTAACAAGGTAGGTGAACTAGACTGTATGTAAAGTAGTTCATACTGAGAACTCATTGTTGGCCCAACCTGGCAGCTGTCCAGGTCTACTGAAATAGTGCAATGCTGAGCTAAATGCATTTCTGTAATATGTGTGTTTAAATATTATATGTGCAAAACAAATAAGGCCTTGGTTTTGCCCATGGGCTATAACTGCAGATTCTTCTGGAAATCAATAAAATATCAACTTTTATTCATTTATTTTGAGCCATGTAGTCTACTGTCTTGCATTTGTGTACTCTTTAGGGTGTTCAGTAATGATTTCCATCCATCATCCAAATACTTAATGAAATTAGTTAGCACACAAGAGTACATTTTAACTGTTATGTTTTGATCCCTGTGATGGTACATAGAATTTTTTAGGTCTTTGTTTGAAGAAGCTTTATAAAATTAAAACTGACACAATGATGATAATTAACTGCCCCCTCCCCCCCAGCAAAAGCAGTAAGTTAATCTGAAAGGTACAATCAATTGTGTAATTTTAACTCCAAAATTCCAGGACAATACCCTCTGAATTGAAATACTTTTAATAGTTACCCAAACAGAATTCAGTCATTCACTTCAACAGCTCTGCCTTCAAGCAGAGCTCAGTCAACTCTCCGTTCTGTTTCCTGGATGTATCTCAGCCCTGTGTGATAGTCTCTGTCCTCTTCTGCTTTCCCTGTCTGGCTCCTGCCGCTTCAGCAGGCAATTACCACACATTTAAGGTGTGGGGACTGAAGATAGCATATCAATTCCTCCTGAACTCAGCCTTTCCTCCATTATGCCTTGCCTGCACTTGGCAAAGGAGGATGAGTGTATCCTAATAGTTTTCACTCCAGTGAGGGGTGGCATCAACCCACTGAGCTCATAGATTAGCTAATACAGAGTTGGCAGGATGGTATAGGCCTGGGAGAGATAGCTCTAACAAAAATTTACTCCCTAGCAATAAAGTTTACCAGAGATTTACTCTAGCATGTGTTTTCTAGGTTGAGATAGTAAATCCTTTCCTCTGTTGAAGAAAAACCTTATTAACTCTCATAATTGGCAAGCAGCTCAATGTGCAAACTCAACAGAAGTAATTGAGGGAACATTTCTCATCTCTGTTGTAGCTTTGCTGAAGCAGACCAAATGTATCACGCGATTTTCCTGCAATATATTTCTGTAATTTAATATTTATTTAATAAGAACTGAAAATAGCCAATTGAGAGTTATCCACTTTATCTCCGTAGAGCTGATTTTGAGTTTTCTTAGAAAAAGAATTGTAAATCTTCACAACTGTGTTTCAGTTTTCCTATCTTTTCCATTAGAAGTGAGGAATACTTTTGAGTGAGCCTCATTTGCTGTGTCTAATTGAAAGTGGCCATAATAAATTGTTCAGTCATTGAACCTCTGAACAAATAATCATAAAGCTCAGGAAGACCCTTGTCTAGATAGAGCCCCAGGTTATCTGAGGAAGGTATGATCTAGAAGAAAAGAAAAGGAAAGAAAGCCTGACAGGGACATGAGAGGTAGTCCTGAGTACAGGGGCTGTGGGAGGAAACTGAAATGGCCTTGTACTCCAGCTGTGCTTAGTCACAGGCGGAGCCTGAGCAGAGGTGAGAGGATTGGGCTCCAGGGTTATCAGGGAAGAGGGTGGACCGGGTGGCATTGTGTGCCTGAGGTGGTCACTGCTGGGCGATGGCAGCTCACTACCCCCTGCAGCTTCTCAGGAAGCTCTTGTTTGGAAGCAAGGTGGAGCACTGGCCATGAGGTAAGGAGGCATCTCTGGAATGCTCTGAGCCCAGTGAGTCCTGTAACCTGTCTTGTACCATTTGCTTTCCTTCCTCTGAAAACCTGCTGCACATCCTCTTGTGCCCTGCCTGGAGGCGTTCCACACATTTCTCCACTCTGCCGGAAGCTCTCTTTGCCCATCTCTGTGCCCAGATGACGCATGTCAGGGTTGGCTTGACTTCCTTAACGATGGCTTAGGTCAGAGGCTGCTGCTCGGCATGCACCTGCCACCCTTTGTATTTCCTCTAGAGCACTCTGTGCACTTTTAATCATTCCATTAGTTATTTCTAATTGTGGCTCGAAGCCTTTTATCCCGACTCTTGTGGACAGCCTGTGAAGCTGGGGTCAGATATGCTCATTGGAGACTTAATGGAAGTCGTTTGCAAAAAGAGGTGCTCTGTGAATGTTTGGCACATATTACATTCCATGGGAACACACAGGAGAGCAAAACTTGATACAGTCAGGAGAGAGGCTCAGCAGGGAAGCGGCGGCATAATAAACATTTAGGCATAAGATGGCAAAAGGGAGAAGAGAATTTCAGAAACTGCTGCCCAGTGCAGAGAGAACCAGAAGCACTTGGCAAAGGCTGCAAAACTTCGCCTCCATCCTTTCGGCATCCCAAGTGGCCCTAGAATTAAGCTGGCAAGAGGCAGAGCGATAGGAGAAAGGATATACATTTTCTTTTCTTCTCTTTTCTTTTCTTTTCTTTTCTTTTTTTTGTCGGTTGTGGGGCTTGAACTCTGGGCTTGAGGGCTGTCCCTCAGCTCTTCAGCTCAAGGCGAGCGCTCTACAACTTGGGCTTGAGGGCTGTCCCTCAGCTCTTCAGCTCAAGGTGAGTGCTCTACCACTTGAACCACAACACCACTTCCAGTTTTCTAGTGGTTTATTGGAGATAAGAGTCTCACGGACTTTCCTGCCCAGGCTGCCTTTGAACCACGATCCTCAGATCTCAGCCTCCTGAGTAGCTAGGATTACAGGCGTGAGCCACCGGCCCGTACACATTTTCTTAATACAAATTTCACAGGGTACAGGAGCCATGCAAATAAATAAGTCCCAAAATAAAACTTAAAGCTAGTTATTGACATGCCGGATGGAACAAAGAATATTAAATTGTGAAAAAGCAACTAAATTAGATGGGCAGGCTTAAAAAGACAAGACCAAATTTTGTGTGTGTGTGTGTGTGTGTGTGTGTGTGTGTGTATGTGTGTGTGTGTGTGTGTGTGTGGCACGCGCGCCAGCACCAGTCCTAGGGCTTGAACTTAAGGCCTCATGCTCTCGTGTGACTTTTTCTCACTCCAAGTTTGAGTGGGCTACCTGCTTGCCGATCCTCAGATCTCTGCCCTACTCAGGTCTGGGTGTCTCTACAGGTATGAGACATCAAACCAGAGCTATTTAAACAGCTCCGTACAGAATTCTTCAGGTTTTGATCTCTCAACCTGAGGATAAGGCTGTTCCTCTTCCACAGGAGAATTTGGTCTCCTGTTTCAAGAAAAGTAAGATCTTTTGTTATCTGCTAGTTTTAAATTCTTTTAACTTAAATATTCAATATGCTAGATTGGCATCATTTGACCTACCAACTCCAGTAAGCTGATACCAGAGAAACTGAAGCAGTTTACTATGGAGACTAAGGTGATTCGTGGTGTTTTTTTAAAGAAGTAGAGTTAGATAAACTCTGCGTTGCTCGGTTCATTCTCATTAAGACAGAAAAAGTGGCTAAGGTACCCTACTTTCCCATGTGGTTCCATTTTCTGTAGTTTAGTTATTCATGGTCACCATGCTCTGAAAATATGAAATGAGAATATTGCAGAAACAGTCCATTTCTAAGTTTTAAATTTTACACTTTTCTGAGGACCATGAGTACATGTCCTCTCCACTTTCTCCGGGTGTGGAGTCTTACCTTGGGTTCATGTTTCCATGTTGTGTATGTTACCTTCAGGGTTGAGTTCCTGGTTTGCTTATCAGCTGGGGGACACTACGTGGTGTGGCTCCTGTCCAGGTTACTTGGTACGGAAGCCTAATGCTGCACAGTGTCTACTCCATCAATTCACTCCTCTTCTTATCTCAGAGGTATTGGTTCTCTTCCAGCATCTGAAGAAGAAAAGTGTTAGTCTGACAGGAGATACTTTGAGAGACTCCGTCACATAACTTTCGTTTATTAATCCCTTACTGTGATATTAATCTCTTAATGTGCCTAATTTTTTAATTAAAATTTTTCATAGTTCTGTATGAATAAGAGAGACATGAGCAGTTCTGCAGTTTGGGGCATCCCCTGGGGATCTTGAAAGCTATCCCTGCGGGTGACTGTGAGTGATGACTGTATATTAAATCTGAGGAAATGTAGTTTCTCTCACCTTCCATCTGATTTTACATTAACCTAGAAGGATAGCATTGTATTTGATTTTGAGAAATAGCATGAAAAAATAAGATTAGAAAGGAAAATAATACAGTATTCCTACTATAGATCCTTCTACCTCATATAAAATCATGAAGATATTAAAAAATTTCTTTCCTAAAAAATATGTAAACAGTATTAAATTATCTTTTATGCTTCTCTTTCTCTAACAAGACCTATCAAATTACCATGCATTTCTGGTTTTCTCCTTATTATGAATGTCTGATCAAATTATACTCATAAAAATCTTACTATGGGATAAAATTTTAATTATAATAAAAATCAATAAAATACTCAGTCCGCTGTATGCTAGGAGATATATTATGCAATATGTTAGAACTTTGTAGAATTTGGACTCAGTTTTCTTCTTTGCCTAGAGGAGTTTAATATCTAGAACATGAAATTAAAGTTTGCCAAATTACCTATTTTAAAGCTTACTGTCCTCAACTTGTATTCTGCTTGATTCATGATACTTGTTGATGATACTCATGTGAATTATAAGCCACAAGGCTCACTGGAAACATGAAAAGCTGTTTCTCCAAGCACCTAAAAATCTAACACCTGTTGTCTTTAGAATAACAGAAGTGATTCTCGGTCCAGTTCCCTAAGAGTCTCTGAGGAGTGAATTTTATAGAATCAGTTACTTTCATTGATGGTTTTTTAAACACAGATTGTATCTTAGACAAAATTGGGCAGAAAAATTTTCCTTAAGGGAGATCGAGACAAGATGGCGGAGGAGAAGCTGGAATCTGAACAAGCTCTCGCATAGAAAGCAGTTTTAGAGTTCCAGTGAACAGTCCCAAGCCAGAGAAACACACCAAGTGTGCCATCACAGGACAGAGAGTTAGACAGGAGAGGGAGAGCCAAGGCAAGAATACTCATCTGATCACTAGCCAGCAGCCGCCGG
>NW_012267272.1:9834314-9866362 GCF_000151885.1 Dipodomys ordii | reverse complement strand
AAAAAAAAATTTTCCTTAATTTTTGGAGATTGATGTAAACCTATACCAACTTCTTTTGCTTAAAACTCCTTATGGGCCTGGGTTGTCTCCAGTACTGCAAATAAGTGTGTGTGTGTGTGTGTGTGTGTGTGTGTGTGTGTGTGTGTTTAGCAAATCTCTTTTTTTTTTTCAGAAAAAAAGTTTACTTGAGAAATCTATTCTGGGTTTCAAAGGTGCTGTTACTGTAGATCTAGTGTGATCTTTTAAGGCAAACCACCAATGCCTTTTATGGGACTCTCACCAGTAACATGCCCTCAAAAGGTTTACATTGTGAGTCTCAGTTGCCATGTTAAGGTGAATGTGTTACATAAAGCTACGTTGTGGCTAGAGATTCGATGGTGTTTACACAGTAAAGACCATCCTGATGCTTTCCACCTTCCCTTCTCAAGTTACAAATTTCAAAATGTGATAGGATTTAGTCAACAGAACCAGTCTACCACCCAGGTGCCCGTGGCTACACCTGTAGTCCTTGCTACTCAGGGGACTGAGATCTGGAGAAATGCAGTTCAAGACTAGCCTTGTCAGAAGTTCGATAAACTCCATCTCCAAAATAACTAGCACAAAGCATGGGTGGAGGCATGTTTCAAATGGTAGTGTGACAGCTTCGCAATTACATGACCTTGAGTTCAAATCCAGTACTGTCGGAAACAAACAAACTAAACTTTTTCCATGATGTGTTCTTATCAGAATGGGCTTGAGAAGTACTAACTGCTTACTTCTGTATTCTCTTCTTGGCCTTTCCAAGAAGAGAATTTCCATCCCCAATTGCTCCCCAGTGCTTCCCTTGTTGATACGGTATTTTATTTCATCTACCTTCTGTTCTCTGCTTTGTTTTCTTCTACTTTTGCCACTGTTTCCGTGTCATTAAATCCCTAATTTATACCTCTAATCCTAAACTCCAAAGCCATATTTCTACACACTAAGTGGAAGGCCAGAGGAACTTTATTTCAGTGTCTAAAACAAAATTCATCATCTTGTTCACAGAATCTCATTTCTTTCTCTGTATTTCCTATCTAACTCAGTGGCACTACCATCCATCCACCTGGCAGAAACCTAGAGGTGGTCTTATGTTTTACTCGGCCATCCCCTCAGCAATCAGTCACAGGTCCTTGAATTCCAGACTTACCTCTCTTGAGCCTGCATTGTTCTTTGTGGTCTGTGCAGTTCCACTGCTATTGTGTTAATCCAGATATTTGTCATTTCTTACCTAGGTTGTTTCATAAGTTTCTGTTTGTTCCTATAAGCCCAACCTCTGTATTTTAATACATATACATATTCATGTGTATGTGTATATGAATGCCACATATGCAATTTGTGTGTGCATATGTGTATATATATTACATATATACTAATAGCTTACATATGCTATATCTCAAATTTTTTATTGTTCCCCATTGTTATGTATTCAGTATATTCATTCAATAAATAAATGGATTTATAGTAAAATCAGTGCAAACTCTGGAATGCATTACAGCTAACTTCAACTAGCACATAACACTCTGTTTGACTCTTCTTAATATCATTTAACTCTCCTGAAACCTGTCTCTAAACTCTCTAGCTTCCTCATTTCTGCTAATTGTGATAATGAATACACGTGTTACAACAAGTAAAAGTCCTACTTTAAACTTCCCTGAAGTGTTCGTCTCTGGAACATTATAATTAGAGATTAGGTGTTCAAGGGTTTGGGGTAGGGCTGCACAGTTGTAAAAAGATATTGAAGGTTGTTTTTAAGTTAATTCTTTTGACCTGTAAGATAAGAATACTAGTCTAACAACAGATTGTCAGCACTTTACCCTATGCAAAGAACAGTTTAAGAATTTTGGCAATAGTAGTGGTAGATAGAACATGTAGTGTGTGTTCCTTAGCTCTTGTGAACTTTTCCAGTGAGGAAAAATTTCCATGAGGATGGATTAGAATATGTTTTTAAAAATAACATAAACTATTTTGTTACCATTTATTGACCAGGTTCTTGGACTCTCATTGTAGAATTGCTTCTTCGGGACACATCTTAACTGTATAAGAGTTCTCTTAATATCAGACGTTGAATGAAGCAAGGACCTCCTTACATGTCTGCTTGAGAGGGTGCTTAGGCTCTTCCCTGCAATCCAGTGAATGTGAAGGTTCTGTATTGATTAACACATCCAAGAGAAATGTGAGTTGCACAACATAGCCATCTTCCACATTTTGGTTCTCGGAAGAGAAAAAGTGAAACATTTTCACCTTCTTTAATCCCAGTAGACACATCTCGTACCTACATATTACACAGTGCTAGACAATTACTCTACTTTAGCCATCTAAACATAATGTCCCTCTAAGACATACTAGAAGGCTACTAGAGATCTTCTTCAGTTTGACTAACTTCTTTGGAGTAGCCAGTATTCTGAAGTCTATATGATGTGTTTCTGTGACTGAGTCAGGTAGCTTCTAGCCAAATAGATGGAAAAACATACAGGTAACTGTTGAACAATTCACATTATCATAAATGCTGTAGCTTGCCTTCAGAATAGATCCTGCTTTGGTTTTGATTACTCATCACTGTTTATATGTAACCATTCTCTGTTCCACACTTAAAGTTTTCATTAAAATGGAACATTTTACACACACACACACACAACACACACACCCAGAGTGAAACTGAACTCACACTTATGTGAGTTCACTGATCACTCACACTGATCAGCCCTTCTGTTATCACCCTTTCAAGCATTACGGCTCCCACATTTTTTCCATCAGTTTCTGCCTCTGTCTTTCAATCCTTCAGGATTAGTTTTCCCTGTAGCAGTAGTCAGAATCTGACCTATTAGACATTTGGGAAATTTGTTTTCCTTTCTCTTTACTTAGAACTCAAGTTTCACAGACAGGGAATTGTGCATGCTTGTTATTAGTTATGTCCTCAGTACCTAGAGCAAAACCAGGCACATGTGGACATTCCTTAAAAATGTATTAAATGAATGATTTGTATAAATTTGGAAAGATTAACTTGTTTTTAGCAAACTCTTATTATCAAATATTAGTAAGCCTTCTTATCTAACTTCGTGTAACAAGATTCATTCCATTACACAAGATTCTGTCCCACTGCAACTGAAAATATTTATTTTGGCATCCCATGAACATATCAACTGCTAGATGTGTTCATATATTATGTGATTATTTGTTATAGATCACCTTACATAATATGCTTATCTGCTAGTTTTATCCACTAGTTTTATCATCCATGACTTTGGTAGGATGTAGGTTGTTATGTGATTAAATTTTGTAGACCTCATAGAGTACCTTTGTGTTTAATAGAAACTCAAAGGAATTACTTATTTAGGTTTCTTTATCATCAATCGTGTCACTTAAGACAAAACTAGAAACTACAGATGATGATGTCTGTAAAAGACTGCATGGTCATGCATGGTGGCTTGCATCTATAATCAATCTCCACTACTCAGCAGGATGAGATCTGGAGAACTACAATTCCAAGCTCACCCAGACAAGAAGATCACAAACCCCCATTTCAACTCATGAGGTTGGTGGGCTTGTACATGCCTGTCATCCCTGCAAACAAGAAAAGTGAGCAGGGTTGCAGTATCAGCTCCAGAGCCTGTGCTGCAGCCCTGACCAGTCAGTGTAGGAAACTTCTCAATAAAGTTGCTTCTTTATTAAAAAAAGAAAGAAAGAAAGAAAAGTAAGCAGGCGGATCATGATTCACATCAATCTGTGCCAACTAAAGCACAATGGGCTATGGATATGGGTAAGCTTGTCTGGCTCTTCATTTAACCCTAGTAACTACTTTGAAATGGACTAACAGACCTTGCCAAAAAATAGCCAGGTGTGAAAAAATAGCTTGAAAGAAATGTGTACCTAAAAGGAAAAAATTTAGAGAATCCTGCATATTTCATACTTACCATCAGCCACCAGTCCAGAAATAAAGATCTAAACACTTACACTTCAAAATCCAACTGATAGCATGTTGGCTGAAAACTAGACAGAAATGAGCTCCTAGTCAGGATCCTCCAAGACATTCTAAAGACCAGCAGCATGATGCTTCAACATCTGTTGCCACAATCTCCTTGGTATTTTAGGAAATCATGTAGAATCCATTCCTCAGCTCCAAAACTGAGCTTTGTTTCACTGTAAGGGTTTGGATGAACTTCAGCACACAAGGAAGGAAAAGGAGGAGGGACTCATCTCTCCTTGGTAGCATGCTATAATCCCACAATCTGAGGCTCTTAATGTGTCTTAACTTGACAAGCTTAAGAATTACTTTTAGGTGCTTTAAGAAAGCTTAGCCATAAAAAGATGTGTATTTGTAAAGTGAAATAGAAAAGAAGAGGACAATAATATATTTATGTTATATGGGCCCACCTTAGCATGCTGCTTGTTTTGTTTTATTATTTGTTTTGTTTTGCCTTTGAGACAAGATCTCCTATAGTACCTGCTCTTCAGCTCCTTAATTGGTATATTAGAAATTCTTGAACCAGCTCTTTTAGTTCCCATTGTCTAAGTTACTTTGTAAAAGTTGAGAACTAAACAAGTATGAGTTATATAGAGGCTATTTCATGAGCCCGTGCCACTGTGAACTTGATGATAATCAATCTTGTCAACTTTCTTGAAAAAATAATGACAGCAGTACTGTACAATTTCCACATCAGCTCTGTAACTGAAGCATTGTAAGAATTCTATGACAAGTTTCACTACCTTTTATTTTTTTCTGGACTGTCTTACTGAAAAGAATATCGCATGCTTAAACAGATACTTTTTTTATCAACCTCTAGAAAAGATAATCTCTCTCTCTCTCTCTGTCACACACACACACACAAACACACACACACACACACACACACACACACACACACACATTCAGCTGTCCATAAATATGTCTACATATACCACTGCTTGCCTTTTGGTATATAACTAGCATTGTTCTCTTTTTTTTTTACATTCAAACCAAGTACTTTTATGCACACATTTTGAGCCTAGTGTTGTGCAGTCTGTTTTCCAGACAAGGCAGCAAGGGAAGAAAAAGATTTCTGGGCCTTGAGTATAAGCAGATTGTTTCCTACATCATTTTAGAGAAGCCTTCAAAAGGGGAATTCACATTGGTGTTTCTCCTTTTTCCTGGAGATCAGAAATCTTTTTTATAGTGCTGTGCAACAAGAGAAAATAGATAAACCCAGTGCTTTGAAGTGACTTGGGAGATGTTGCTATGGATATAAAAAAGCTTACTACCTTAGAGGCCATGGCAAGCTAATCCATTCCCACCAGAGGAGAAGCTTGCTTTTATAGGCCCTGGGACAAGGGTTAAGTTTATCTGCTTACCAGGAATCTCAGCTTGATGACTCACTTGCCAGACAGAATTTCCCTTCAGTGCACAGGTACAGATTTGATTAGTGTGGAGCGGTTCTGTAGAAGTCACACTGGCCTTATGTGAGAACGAGAATTTTAGTATGAATTGCAGCATTGAGAATATTCGGGAATTGCAAGTGGATTAAGAAACTGTATCTTACACACTTTTGTAAGAATAATGTATATGGAATAAGACATCCTGCATGTACTTACTAGACTGTACAATTTATCTCTTGGTCTGTTTCCCTTAACAAGGTATTCTAAATGTGACAGTACCTGCATCATAATCATGATGGCTCACAATGATGAAACTGTCTATATTTTTAAGAAATACAGCACATGAGTATTAAGAAATTATGGATATTGATAAATATTGCTTTGGAATTAAGTCAAACTGAAAAGGTGAAATGGTTTTGCTCATCATGGATATATATGTATATATAGGAACATATATATGTATATGTATTTATATGCATATATTGCAGTGATGATATTAGTTGTTAACTCAGCAGGAGAGCTATACCTTTATCCAGCTATCTAAATAAATTTTCATTCGTATTAGATAATGAGCCTCAGCCCCTCAATGATACTTCTTACTCAGAGAAGATGGAACACTTTCCACCCTTGTGTCTTTAGAGCTGGAAGGAGAAAATGTTTTCTGTTTTCATGATGTTTTGCCTTTCAGTAGCAGTTCTGCTTAGCATTCCATGGCCAACCTGTTCTTCCATAACAGAAAGTAGCATGCTAGAATCTAGATGCATGCAGTAGAAACAAGGTAGTACTACCAGCTTTCCCCCTGAACCTCTGCCTTCCCTCTTAAACACACACGCATGCATCTACCTGTGTATATGTGCATATACATGCATTTGTTTATACACACACATACACACATATACTGTGTGTGTATATATATATATATGCATATATATATTCCTAATATGAAACACCCAGGAAATAGGGTATTTTAACTTGTGTAATTAGCTTACATTAACCATATTTTAATTAAGTACCCTTATTCATATCTACTAGAGAACTTCAGGTACCTATAAAGTTGACACCAAAGATTCTGATTTTTAATACATTTAATACATTATTTCAGAGAAAAAGTTAATTATTGAACCTTAATTATTGCCTTGTATAGATTTCCTGAGATACTCTTAGGTATCTAATACACTTAGCAAAATAGAAAATAGCATTGTGAATAATTTTTGGTAAACCTAAATATGATGACATAATTAACAATTTTGTATAGGTGTATTAGTTGTTGCAAACTTACTGCATTGTGATAATCATGCAATGTTTAATAACACTGTGGTTGTGGTTTTAACATTTGCCTTTGGCATTATAATATAGTCCAACTCATATTTACAAATCTAAGTGTTAATGACCAAGTGCCAAATTTGCAGTCAAAATGCTCTGTTCTCCCTGGAGATGGGAAGAAGATGATTAACATAAACGACTTAGTTGTCTCAGATTGCAGAGTCTAATGATTGCACTTCAGCAAGTCTGACAGATACCTATTATTAACTGGACAGTAAAAAGTGAAGAGTTACAGGCTAGCATTGAAAAAACAATGCACCAAAATATTACAGATAGCCAAATCTAATTCATCCAGACTTGGAAAGCAAGCATTCATGTATCATTTTAGACAAGAAGATGCAACGAAGTTTTTTTTTTTTTTTCTGGTGAGGCAAAGCAAAAAATGTTGGCAGGTGAAAATGAATCATTATGATATGAGAAGATACAGGCTATTAAAAATGGATGTAAATGCAGAAATACAGATCATCTGTGACCAGAGCATCTCTTCATGAGAGTTCTTGTGTTTCTAAAATGGTCTGGAATATATCTGCCTGGAGGACATAAAGAAAGATGTCCAGGGTCCATTTTCTGGGACCTGGAGAAAGGGAAATAGTGATCGTTTGTGTCCTTTCAAATAATCTACTTCAGTACAGCGGCCATATGTGTTAGCGAAGTTTAGCCAGAGTGAAAAATACCTGGGATCTTTTAAATAAGATTTTAACATGGTGCTTTTTAATTATTTCTTTCACTTTGTACCAGTAATTTAGATCCAGTGTACAACATTTGTACAATACCAGTTGTAATATCCTTTTAAAGTATGCTTCTAAGTAGCTCATTGTTTCTGAATAGGATGCGACTTACATTTTCATTTCTTGCCTTCCACTAAGCATTTACCATGTCAAAGCTCTGCCAGGTATTAAGAATATTCCAAACCACAAATAATGTAGCACTGTAGTTCTCATTAATTCTGTAACTCAAAGGGATACTTTAGAATTATGTTTCACTGGAAATATCCACATCTCTTCCCAGCATGAAATCTGGAGAATATAATTACCTCCAGCAGGTTTTATAATAGACATGATATTTATTTTTACAGATAATGATTTTATGTAGTATTACTTACTCATAAATACTTCTTACTTTTTTCCTCAAAGAGTTTAATTTTCAGCAGAGACAAAATGAATAAAATCATTAAAAATACATGAGGATGTGTTTTATTCATTCTGTTCAACTCTTCTTGCCACCCATTTCCTGATATAGAGGAAGGTAACTACGTGAGAATTTGCTCCTACGCTCCCTTGTTTTATTTACATCAGATAGAAAAGACAATGCATTTCTACATTGTAATTATATCCCACTTGTTTTTGTTTATACTGAAAACTGTCCTGTACCTATTGATCTCATTGTTATGACTTGAAGAACAGTAGTTGGTGAATCTAGGAAGTGTTAGGACTTAAGACATCTTTGTACTGAATGACAACATTATTACTACAACCAGCCTTGACATGTTTAACTACAAGACTCAAAACCTTGGCCAGAATAAATGTCAAAAACATTTAAGAATTTTGGGAGTGAACTCAGTCAGTATTCTATTCACTACCATGACCCATGTATATGAAACTAAAATGCTGTCGAAGGTTAACACAGAACACATCCACATCTTAGCTTATGCAGAAAAAATTTCTGGAATCAAGAAATGGATATTGTAGTCAGTTTTGTTACCTTGTTGAGGGGTTTCTTACAGACACTCTTTCATCACTAGGTAAGGAATTTGAATCTCTAAGTGATGGTAATCCTCTAAAGATTTTAGAACAGAAAAATCACAAAATAATTTACAAAATAAGGTAATAGTTTTCAAACTGAATTGAAGGGTGAAAAGTCTAACCACAGTAATCAAAGAACCAATTATAGTGTTCTTTGAAGAATAACACATCAGTGATTTTCTCCATCAAAAATTTGAGAAAGGAATAAGAACTTTAGAAATTAGCTTTAAAGTGTATCCTTGGTTTGTTTTTATGTTTTGGTTTTGGTTTATTTGGAGGAGTTTGTTGTTGTTGTTTCTTTTGGTTTTTGGTTTTTGCCAGTTGAGCCCATAAAGCAAACAAACATTTTATGCCTGTATGAGCCACTACACTAACTGATGTTGAAAAATGCAGATGGAATGTTCTAACTCCTAAAAATTTACAGTGTTTTGGGTGAATGCTCTGGGGTTCCTACTACGTGAGACAGTGTGTCAACAGTGCTACAGTAGGAGTCTGATAGGACGGGTATCAGCGGATCTTCTCCACTCTGCCCTCTCTGTGCTTTCTGACATCCAAGGATACAAACATTAAATGCACAAACCTGGAAGAACAGAATCTGCTGATCCCTGGACCTTGGACTTCTCAGTCCGCTGAACTGTGACAAATAAATGCTGCTTATGCTTTTTGAGCCATAGATGGTCATTTGTCACAGAAGTCTGAGCTAAGATCACATGGTGATCTTAGCTTTTCTTAATGATGATATGCTTACAATTTAACTATACACAAGACTATTCAAAAAGGAGCCCATGTTTAGGTAGTAGAAGTCTCCTAAGAAAATACAGTTATCAGTAAGGAGAGAAGGGGAAAAGGATGGCCCAAACATTGAGATGTGAAATCACGTGATGTTTCCCAGATCTAAAATATTCCTAGGATGTGAATGGGGGCTGAGTGTGGAGGACATAATTCATGAGATGGTATTGGTAGAAGGAGACTGGACTCTTTTAGATCTTGGGAAAGGCAAGGCCTAATTTTAAGCAGAACATTAGCAAGAATATTTGCTCTCACTATCGATCAGAAAACTGCTTGGTTGTTATAGAGACAACCCTGTAGGTAAGAAGGCTGAGCAGCCAGCTAGGAGGGTGGTCCATGGGAAAAGGCTGATGCAAATTAAGGCTGTAGCAGAAAGGATGAAGTAAGAATAATTTAAGAAAAATCCGGACTTTTTCTTGGGCTCAAATGGAAGCTTCCTCATCTTGCCATTATCGGAGACATCATTTGTTCCTCACGCACACAGGCTTACACTGAACTTACGGTAAAATGAGTCCTTGTTGAAATTGTAGTGGGTCCCTGAGGGCTGTCAGTGTGGTTGGTGTAGTGTCCTCTTACCATGAGCTTTTCCACTTTTTTTTTAGGGGGGGCGGTCATGGAGCTTGAATTCTGAGGGTGCTGTCCCTCAGCTCTTCAGCTCAAGGCTAGCACTCTACCACTTGAGCCACAGCACCACTTCCAGTTTTCTGGTGGTTTAAGTGGAGATAAGAGTCCCATGGACTTTCCTGCCTGAGCTGGCTTTGAACCGAGATCCTCAGATCTTAGCCTCCTGAGTAGCTAGGATTATAGGCGTGAGCCACCAGCACCCAGCTGAACTCTTCCACTTTTCGGGTTCTCATTGTATTTCAGCTCAAACTCAGGGATTGATCTCATTAAAACATTTGTTTTGATTTTGGCCTTTTACATTAGCGCCACTTCTGGTTTTCTGGTGGTTTATTGGAGATAAGAGTCTCATAAACTTTCCTGCCTGGGCTGGCTTTGAACTGCGATCCTCAGATCTCAGCCTCCTGAGTAGCTAGGATTACAGGTATGAGCCACCGGTGCCCAACAATAGTCAGGATTGTACATTTTTTTCTGAGCTTGTTTGTTTGAATCTGGTGCTTTATACTTGAGCCACACTTCCAGTCCAGAGTTTTGCTGGTTAATTGGAAATGGATTCTGTGAAACTTTACTGCCTAAGCTGGCTTTGAACCACTATCCTCTGAGTTCAGCCTCTTGAATAGCTAAGATTACAGGTTTGAGCCAATGTCACCTGGCTAAATGGTTTTTTTTGTTTTTTTTTTTTATTTTTTATTGTGAAAATGCCATACAGAGGGGTTACAATTACATGGCCAAGGTAATCCTGTTTTTAATTTTAAATTACCACATGATAATTGGACATTACTGGTTTGTATCAGTTTATCTGAACTCTTGCCTCAAGCATAGTTGAACAAGTTTTTTTTTCATAACTTTCTTGAAGACTTCTATAATACAATAAAGACCTTTAAAAGTATGGTTGGGCACTGGTGGTTCCTGCCTGTAATCCTATCTACCCAGGAAGCTGAGATCTGAGGATCATTGTTTGAAGCCAGTCCAGGCATTAAAGTCCATGAGACTCTTACCTCCAATAAACTACTCAGAAAAAGCCAGAAGCATTCTGACTCAAGTAGTAGAATACTAGCCTTGAACAAAAAGAAGCTCAGGGACAGTGCCCAAGCCCTGAGTTCAAGCCCCAGGACTAGCATACAAAAAAAAAATTAAAAGAAGGTTGTTAAGAATGGTGTCTAAATGTTTGTAGACCCCAGTGTTTAATTGAGGTGAGTGGGCTATGCTAATATTAGTTATAACTTTCCAACAGGAGGGAACATATATCTGGGTTAAAATGGCATAGTACTGATTTATGCCACTATTCTTGGAGAAATTATTTATAATGTCCCATTTTACTTCACAGTGTCTTACTTTGTACGTTAAATTATATGATCACCTTATCTTTCAGGGAGAGCCACAAGGAAATTGTCCATTTATGCATCCCCAGAATTCAATTTATAACAAGTAAATGTAATTAAAGTCTGCTGACAGCCACTGTCCTTCCTGCACACCTGCCGTATCTCAGTCTTTTTGAGGTCAAATGGAGAAAAACCTGTCATGTGGCTCCTGTAAGGTTTATACTACTCTAATGGAGAAATGAAATTGCTTCTTCTTCTAGTATTACAGTTTCTAACTTGGCTGTCATGGCACTGGTAGGACAGATAATACAAATACAAGTTTCTCTTTACTTTTCTAAATAAAATGTACAGTTATTATTGGATTGTTAATGTTGGAAAACCAAGGACCACATGAGGAACAGCAACAACAGAAAAAAGGGAATCCTGGAATATTCCTGAGTTTAGTCCACTTCTTTCCCTAAGTCACTAGTATAGGAGTATGTTCTTCAGACCTCCCACGTATTCATCTGAGACTGTGAGATCTTTTTTACTAAATGTGATAGCTATGAAAAGCCAAAGGCAACTCCTATTCCAACCCTCTCCTTGTTAATATGAAAGGACTGTTTAAAATACCTTGACTTGAGTAGAAGACATATGTGAATAATCAATTAGAACTTTTTTATTTTTTGCATTTCCTAAACCTAAATAATCTGGTGTCATAAATATGGGCATTTAACTCAATTTCTTTGTCTTTTTTAAAATTTTATTTTATTGTAAAGGTGATATGCAGAAGGGTTACAGTTACATAAGGTAATGATTACATTTCTTTTTGAATAGTGCTTTGTGCTTGCTAGACAGGTACTCTACCACTTGAGCCACATCTCCAGCAATTTTTTTTAGATAGAGTATCATATTTTTGGCCTAATCTGTCCTTGAATTGAGACCCTCTGAATCTCTGCCTTCTATGTAGTTAGATTTACAGAATGTTCAACTATGCCCAGACTCACCAATATATTATTGAAAATATTCTAGCATTTTTAATCATCAGGAAATAAAAAATTTAAAACCACAATAAAATATAACCTCAAACCTGATAGAATGGTTAAACAGGTAAAATATTTAACATGCTATTAGATTATGAGTAATATTAGAGAGAAAATTTAAAACTAGAAATGGCAGTATGAACTATTGGGATGGAGGAAGGGATATTTTCTTAAGTAAGCCAGTGAAGGAAGAAACTAGTCAAGTGAATATCTGAGGATAATACGTTCCTATTTAAAGAACAGAGAGAATGAAGTCCTTGAATTAGGAGTGGTAGATATAGTCAAGAAATAGAAGAGATGAAGGAACTATGGGTGGAACCCAATGAAGGAGGGAAAAAAAATAGAAGGTGAAGCCAGAGCGGGGTAACCGATTATCAAATCCCAAAGATTTGTAGATCCTAATAAAATCCATGGGAAAACTTGGGGGACATTGAACAGAATTTCATTTTAGCTGATTATTTTCGTTCCTGTATTTAGAACAGTCTATGAGTAAATAATGGTAGATCAGAAAGAACCCTGGAGGCAGTTGTGACTCGAGCGAGATGTCCTGTCAGATTTTAAAGGCTTGGTCACGGCTGTGAAAAGCAGAGACATTCTGCTCAGAAACTAAGAGTTGAGCTGATAGAACTTTTTGAGGGGAGAGTAAATAAAGATGTGAGAGGAAGAGGGGAGTGTCCAGCATGGGCTTGGGGCTGTTGCAGCTGGTGTGGGGGACATGACTAGGGAAGATCACTGGAATTTGAGATGACTGCTAGATTCCCACCCCCACATGTTAAGTCAACAGTTGGAATTCCAGAGGCATTGGGACAAATCAGATATTCATATCTTACTCATTTATCTCCGAGTTTCTTCATTCAGTTCTAGCAATGAACCTTCTGAGGCTCTTAGAAAATATCAGGAGCCATGTCTTAGAGGCCTTGCTACCATTTCTTCTGTGAAGCACCCTTATACATTCATTCCCCCTGCCTCAGGATGCCATGTATGGTGAACTCTACCTGTTTTGAGGTCTTTATTGCGAATCTTTTCCAATTTCAATGTTTCCTACTCTTGCTGGCTTGTGAAAGGTGGGACACATTCCCAGCCACCATTATTGAGCTCCCTTTCTCTGTTATTTTATATATATATATATATATATATATATATATATATATATATATATATTACTTTTTCCAATTTCTAGCTAATAAACTAAAAACCATTTTGTGAGGTATATTTTTCCTACACTTCAATGTCAGCCACACAAAGGAACAGACTTTTGTGTTGATTGATCTGTTTTTCAAATGTAGGATATTCTGCACACATGGCGGTAAATATGTGTTTTTCACATTTGTCATTAGCTTATAAATGAAACTAACAAATTTATCAGACATATATCTGAGGTAATAAATTTGACATGTTAAACTATTCAAGAGCTATTAAGCTATTAGAACCTTTGCCAAATAGAGACAGTAGTCATTTGTAGAAATTAGATGATCTTAACCTCAGCCTCATAATTATGTTCTTGCCTCTTGGTGTATTTATCTTGAGTTTTCTTCCAAATGTTTACATCCTTATTGGAAACTCAGTCAATGCCTGTGGTCCACTCGGTTAGGAAAGCTACTAGTATCTGTGATTCATGGGCCTCTGAAAGGCGATGCACAAGAATATCAATGGTTATTAAGGAAAAATAGTGCATGACAGAGTGACCTTATAAATAAATGCACAGGGCTTTGGTTTCACATAGAAAAGGCATCCTTCCTGCAGTCTTCATACAGTCTCTTTTAGCAAGAACACCCTGTCTCAGTGGCATCATTGTCTCAAATGTAAATTTAGCCCTGTAAAAGACTATGAAAATAGGCAGGGATGGGATCTGTCCCCTTTCTTCCCTCTCTGTGACTGTTACACCCCACTCACAGCTAGAACTAGTGAGCTGCTCTCCCCAGCCCTCCCTACAGCTGCCATTGATCTGCTAATGTGGTTAATCAATCTTGCTAAATATGTCCTGTAGGGAAAATGAGTAGTGATGAGAAGTAATCTTGCTGCTTCTTTCTTCTGAAAAATTCAGTGACTGATTTACAGATATTGTGTATTCTTCATGATATCCCATTGTAGACGATGGGAATTAAATTTCAGCCTTAAAGGTTATGGGCTCCCTCAAGGCCTAGAGTATTGTAATGAAAAATTGAAGACCTGTAAAAGGGGTTCCAGAATCTGCATAGTGAATAAACTTATATCAAGTTTTTTTTTCTGCTGTTAATTTAGGACTCTGTGAATAGAAATATGCCAGTATGCTTTTCAATAGAGCTTTAAACCTGTCTCTACATTTTATATGCAACTTGTTCTGATTTATTTCTCTTTAGTATAAAGTCAATTTGCCTAGTTTCCTGAAGATATGTAGTGTCCCTCAGATTTACCCAGCTGGATTGGAGTAGGTTCTCTGTAAGACCTAAATAGAATACATTTATCTAACTTGATACCTCAAACAGAAGTTGTGCTTTGACAAATCCAATTATATATACATTCCCTGTATCCTTTGAAGGTGAATAGACACCATGATTTTGCCAATGTACTCAGAATACTACGTGCTTCCTAGAATGAATTGTCTTCCTTGGGCCATCATCCAATTCTTAGAGTTACTAAGAGTCTATCCGAAGATAGTCTCCCGTTCCATAGATGTGTGGTTTGCCTGTCTTTAAATACTCTTTTTACAAGAAGAATCTTATCTAAAATTAGAATTCTCATTCTCTCTACACATTGATAAAGTCAGAATAAGAAACTCAAGATATCTCCTGGTTCTTCTATATATTTGGTGCTTTAAATGGAATCCTGTTATGATTTCTGTAATCCCACACTATGACAATTCATCTATTTGGTCCTTTCCTAATGAGTCTTTTTTTTATTTTCAGTATCTTTATGTATTTATTTGTCCCACACAGAATTCCAGAGTTAAAACCGCCCAACCAAATAAATAAACAAAACATTGCCTTTGGACTTCAGGGCTGACACCACTTATTATTTCTCCAGAAATTGAAACATCAAATTCTATTGATGCTTGTGTAAAATATTATATTTCTAAGATCCTGTCATTTTTATGTACTATATGTTTTAAAAGTTTTTAATGTAATATTTTGAAACCTAAAAGAGCCTCCCTATTTTAAAGAATTTCTATCATATGATAGAATGATTATGGCTGTCAGTTTTCTTAAATATTTTAATTAAGCTCTTCTATCCTCCCTGTTTTGTGATCAATACACCAGCTTTAAACCACCAACCAATATGTTATAAATTACAGAGATATCTGCTGTAAAGGATGCACAAATGTATTGCTGCAGGGAAAGACGGGAACGACTTTCAATGTGTTCTCAAAAGTAGTGGGACTTCACACATCCCTCTTCTCACTTTCCAGTCTTATGACCCTGAACAAGAAACCTACTTTCTTCCTTTGAACAACAGAAATAATGTTCACTTTCATGATGGCTTATCAAGTAAAATAGGGTATTGAATGCTGTGGTAGCTGTTTGATGCTGTTTCATTATTTTTAAATATTTAAATGTGTGACTCCCAGTTCTTCCTGCCTTCCTCAGGTTGATGTGATTGTCACCCTTGGCGGCCTAGCTGGGCGTTTTGACCAGATCATGGCGTCTGTGAATACCTTGTTCCAAGCCATTCACATCACTCCTTTGCCAACAGTAATAATCCAAGAGGCATCTCTCATCTACCTTCTCCAGCCAGTAAGTACAAGCAAATATAACCAGCGCGTTACTTCTGCAAAACGTTTAGCTTTTGAGTATACTCAGAAACATTGACTTTGCCTGTGCCTGTCACCTGCAAGTACTGTAGATCTGATTTTCTTGCCTGTGGCCTATTAAGTCCACTGCTCCAAGTAAAGTGAAAAGTTTTCATGTTATTGCATCTAGAAAAGAAAGAAAACCTGCATAACTTTTAAGTGACTAAGAATAGAAGTTAGCACTTTGGAATCTTGAGCAGCTGAATATGAATGACACTTGAAACAAACCTCAACAGGGACACACAAGGCTTGGCAAATATTTCAAATAGGATTCTCATGTGTTTAAGTGCTATCATTATAATTGGAAACTGGATTGGATTTTGTTTAGCACTTAAAAGGAAATCTTTAGCTTTTGCTCTTTATAGCTTGCCTGATTATTAATTGTCATCCCTCAAGAAAACTTTAATGACAGTACCACCCACTTGCAATGACAGACACCAAAGAGAATTTTGTACTAGTGTACTGAATAGAATTCTTACTGAAGAAATGAATTTTATAGACTTGAGTTCAGTTTTTTCAAAATTACCTTGTGTATATAAAAAATGTGTATGTTGTATACATGTGTATATAACATTTAAAATACATATGTATTTAACTCATATTTTCTTGATCTGCTTATCCATTGTAGGGCATCTATACATGGAATTTCATTTATCCATCAGGAAAAAATAATATTTTGTTATTTGGAAGGAAATGAATAGACTTGGGAAAAATTATGTGAAGTGAATCAGGCTCAGAGAAATAAATGACACATTTTCTCTTATATGTAGAAGCTATTCCTAATTATAAATATAAGAAAACATATACACAGCCATATGCACTTATTAACAAATTCTCTAAAGTATGGTATGTTCAGGGGAGGATTCCAGTGGTACAGCTTCTTTAAGCAATTAATGTACAGTTTAATAAAATGAATACCAGGAAGCTGAAACATGTTTCCTGAGATAGAGACTGAGATTAAGGCTAGGGGAGCAGACACATGGAGAGAGGAAGGGTGGGCAAATACAGTAAAACAGTATCCATGTATATATGTGAAAAATAGAGCCAGGTTCACTTGAGGAATGGATAGGGTTAAGAAAAATAGAGAATGATGGGAGGGATGACATTGATCAAGATGCATTATACGCATACACTGACAGATTGACTTGAGACCCCTTTGTTCAGCTACTCAAAGATAAGTTAAAAGCATTAAAAAAATCACTTGGCGAGGTATTTGAGAAGATAGTGTGGGGCAGAAGTTCACGTAAGATCACACCCTCTTACCTCTTATCTTACCTCTCACCACCTCTTGCCATCAGGCTGACACTATATATATAGCCTTTGCCTCTTTGCTGTGATGTTCTATAGAGGTCTTCTTTCTGGAGAGACACTAGCTCTACCCCTTTTTAAAAATAATCCCACTTTTAGTGGGATAAGAAAGACAGTAATGCATGTATAAAAGCCAGATTAATTGTATTTAGAGGATTACAGTATGAATGGGTTTCATATAACATATGATGAACCTAAGCACTGTTACTTGTATAATTTGAAATAAAGCTAATTCTAAAATGGCTTTAAAACCATACTAATATTATTTCACAGAAGTGATTCTGCATCCTAGAAATAGAATATAAGCCATTAAAGGGCATACTGTTTGGGGTTTTGTATTTTTTCGATATAACTTTATATAACATATTATATGTTCTGTGAGCACTAGAGTGAAGGAGGATACCCGGCATGGATAATGCAGAAGACACGGAGGGTTATTGTTGCTTGGGATTAGAAGCTTAATTGATTCAAAATGAAGCCAGTTTAAAATACTGTGGAGTAGCCTCAAGAAAAAGTCAGGCATGCTTCAACAAATAATGACTTAAATTTTTTGAATGTTTTTCTAAATTAATATTCACATCTCACTGCTGAGTCAAAAGATACATGTACATCTACCAGAAAGATGTTACTTCAGCTTTATAACAATGATGTGTAAAAAGCATAGCAGATACTATACAATAGTTACACTGTCATGGAGTTTGACTCAACTCTTTTTCTATTACAGTACGTCTTCTCCATCATGGGGTTAATGGGCTAAATTACAAATGACAAGCTCTTAAAACAAGTCACAGCCCATAGGCCAGTAATTATCCATGACCAATGTGTAACGTCATGGCGAGTTGGTGTGTGTGTGTGTGTGTCTGTGTGTCTGTGTGTGTCTGTGTGTGTCTGTGTGTGTTATACATATATAGTTCTACTCTCAAAAACATTTTCAAAGAACATGAATCTTGGATGTACTATGCTACTATAGTTTCAGTCTTAATTTATTTTTATTATCTTTAAGTACAAAGGAGTTTCTGTTTTACATGTCAATTTGTGAGTTTAAATCATCTTGATCAATGTCATTTCTCCCATCATTCTCCCCCTTCTAGCCCATCTTCACCTTCCCTTCAAGTGACCTAATTCTACTTTCATACAAGTACATTGAATATTATGATGGTATTCACCCACCATTCTTCTCTTCACTCATCTATCCCTTCTCCCAATTTAAAAAACGATTCGGAGTTCTCCTGAATTACAACAAAATTTAAAAGTGTAATAATTTCTATAATATAAGCTGATTAAATAAGATCACCATGAAGCTTTGCTATTGTTCATCTCAAAAAATTATGATTATCCTGAGTGTTAGGTTTGTAAAGAATGTCTTTTACAATTTTCTTTATAATCACTGATTGTCTGAAAGTAAGATATAAACAGAAGGAACAAGCCATCTTATGGGAACTGTTGTATAAATTTTTAATTTGTAACTTATAAGAGCTCTAGTTGTATGTTTGTAATACTGATGCTAGTTGATCAGGACAGTCCTAGATGTTGGATATAAGCTATACTCTCCTGATCTTTTTGCCAACTCTCCATACCCTTTCATCATCTTAGAGTTTTCTATGATGGCCAGTGTTTGTTTCTCAGAATCTACGTGCAAGACTCTTCTGTGACTAGCTTGTATAAATAAGTAATCATCATGCATTGATTAGTTATTTTAGTCTTTTTGGTCTAAGCTGTATTTCTGGTAACAATTTCACTGGAAGTCATATGGCTCAAATTATAAAAACACATATACATATATATATATATAGGTTTTATACTATATTTCAGCATATTTCCATTTTTATGCTCTATACTGTTTCATGTTTATACTATATTTCAGCATAGTGCATTTCCGTTATTTAAGAATAGAGTTGAAATTTTAAAAACATATATACACACACACATATATAGATATATATATAGGCTTTTCTACGTTTCAGCATATTTCCATTCCTGTAGATCCAAATGTCATTATGAGGGAAAACGTTCATAGACAGCATTTGTTTTAAAGAAAATAACCAACTCACCAGTTTACAATGGGAAATTAAAAAGAAGCTGCATCCTGGCTCTTCCTTAACAGTCAACATCCCTGTTCTGCTTTCAAGACTGCTTTCTTGTACTTGTACTAAGATACCATCACCACTTCTGAGAAGGAGCCATTATGCAACAGGTGAGAGGCACTTCTGACATAAAGCATGGCTGACAGCCGTGGCCAGGCTGTTTGTGCTGAAGAGTCGCTGCGCTGAGCCTTGTTGCTCGTGCTGCCCCTGCAGACCTCCGAAGGCTCTGAGTCTCACATACACACTTTCTCATTTTCTGGTCCTGTGCTTTCTCAAGAGGACAGAAGTATTAGCTTCTGTACACGGAGCATAAATTATCTTTTATCTCCAAGTTTTATGGCAGTTTGTAATACAAGTTAATAGGATTTATGACCAAGAAATGAGACGTCCAGGAGTTAACAAGGCATGTCTTTTACATTGTCCTAAAGCTGTGGGGAATCCTAGCCGGAAGCCCAGGGTCTGACGAAGGGAAATGTTGTTACAGACTAGACTTCTGTCCTCTTCTTCTCACTGGAACACATTTCCAAATTGGTGGTGAATATGTCTTCCTTCTGGTCTTGGTTCTGTTTTACAACTGCTTATTTTTCTCCTGGGTAGATTAATTACTAACTGTATAAAGTGTTGACATCTTATGCAGTATTCATTTGTAATTCTGAGAATTAATATGATAAAAATGTTGAGTCTGATAGATAGAAGCTGAATATTCATAACATTAATTTGGCATTTAAAAGGGTTTCTGCAGAGGACTAAGACTTCTGGTCTGTGTCACACACACACACACACACACACACACACACACACGTTCAATAAAATTCCCTCTGTGTATCAGAGGTCATATTCTCAGTGTGATTAGGAGTGGATCTCAGAAGGTTCCTATTCTAGAGAATTTATAAGTGATCATGCTGTTTCCCAATTTTAATTTCTTTCTTTGGCATAATCATTATTATTTTATTCTTCTCCTCTTTGTTGTTCTTATAATTGCTGTTGCTTGGCCTTTTATAATCTCTCGTGCAAATTATATATTAGCAAAGAACCAACAGTGTAAATGGTGCCGAGACCTTAGAGATATTTCACGATGAGCTTCACAGAGACATTTAGGTGATGATCAGCTTTAAAGCAGCCATAACATGCAGTGTGTGCTGGGGGAAAGAGTGAACATAGCTCCACTGCCTACCCCTCAGCCATACCGCACACATGTTCTCTGACCTTGCAGATTCTTTCTCTAACAGATTTATAGAAAGAGACCCATCAGCAAAAAAAAAAAAAAAAACTACATGAGCCTTCAGTGATTCCACAGCAGTAAGAAAAGAATTATGAAATTTAATCTCCATGGAGACTGTTTTAAAAACTCACTTGAACATTGGCCTTTTATTGTCAACCATCAGTGACAGGGAATCGGTTTTGGAGACTTGATGTCATCCATTTGTTCAGGTGAGACTGGAGAAAAGGTGGCATTAGCATGTGCCTGAGCTCTGTCATCATAATTTATCATAATCCAGTTCTGGGTAGCGTAATGGAATATTGGATCTGGGATGTCATCTTTTCCTTAAACACCCCTCCCCCCATCCTCCTTGGCAAGGTCACAAGTACACTGTGTCGCGTATACTTAGTTCAATTGAGCATTCCTTCGGCATCTTGCACTGATTGAAAACAAAAGGTTGCCAATGCAGTACCAATGAACTGTGAAGTGAATTGAGTGCTACCAGCAGGGATATGAAATGAGCCTCTGGGAAGGAGATTGGCACAAGAAAAAGTTCATACAGAGAGCCTCACACACTTTGCGCTGGGATGTACTGCTCCTCAGCCAATTAAGAGTTTTTCATCCTGAAGTTAGGGGCATTTTGATCTCAGCTGTTCCAAAAAAAATTAAAATGAAGAAAATGGGAAAGTTTTATACAAATAATGCTAAACTGGGGTGTGGAAGGAATTAAACACATTAATCCAAACTCTGCATTCACCCTGCATTTGTGGAACCTCTCCAGGGAATGGTGCACTATGCCTCATTCCCCTCCCCCCACCGAGCACACACATGTAACATGCAAGTACATACCCATCCCCCAAGAACCACATGTCTTCCAATTTTGCTGAGAAAATATGCTGAGACCTATACTTCAGGTCTGTAGAGGTTGGATATTACTTCCTTTGAAAACTAGTATCCTTTATGTCTTTCCAAAATCCCACTTAGTTCTTCATGACTAGGTCATTATGAGAATTGTGGTGTTCAATGCAGATGTCTACAGAATAGTGTAACCATGAAGTTTGTAAAGATGCTACACATTCATGAAGCAAGCTGGGGGGTCGGTCTAGACCTAAATAATAAATATATACCAAAGCCTGCACTTATCACACATGGAAATAAGAGAAAGAAATTGATTGGCATAGGATAGGATTAAAGATGTTCCCATTTCCACCCTATCTCCCAGAGCACATTGGGAAATGGCCTAAGTAGATAGGATCATCTGGGTGTTGATGACATACTGAGTTTAATATTTCAGATTACCAAAATCTCTTGACTGCCATGCATCATTTCTAAAATAGCCTCTGGATCTGAGAGGCTGGGAAGTTTCCAAAGGCAGCAATGGCTTTAGGTTTTATACAGTACTCAGTTTATGAAGCAGCTTCATTATTGTCTCACTCGATTTTCCTAGCAGCCCTTTTTAAACCAGTAGACTCTATGCCTCTTTTTTTCTGTTTCTCAGATGAGAGAACTCTGCATAGAGTAACATTCTGAGTACATGGCAAATCAATTCATAGTCTAGGGATTCTCCAAATCATAGTCCTGTATAGCTACATATAACTCCTCAGGCTTGCTCTCCAATTTGTGTTGGAAGAATTAATAAATAATAATTAATCATCTGTCATTTCTTTCATTTTCTCATTTAATAAGATATTTTTGAGATCATTCTTTGTTTGGTGATGGGGAGTATCCTGGTTCTTTTACTGTGGGTACTTGGTTGTATGGATGTATTTATGTATATTCTACTTTATCCTTGTGTACCTTGTGAAGTGTCATGGTAAATGGTTTAGATTCTGGGTATGTTAAAAATGTGTTTTAGTGATACTAACTAGACATTGTTGAAAATGAACTATACAAGCTATGGGAGGAAGCAGGTACAAAGGAAAAAATACTGGGAGAAAACAAGGGAAGAAATGACACTTTTCAAAAAGAAATGTACTCATTACCTGGCTTATGTAACTATGGTGCCTCCGCACATCACCTTTACAATTTAAAAAACAAAGTCATCAAAAAATGTATTTCAGCCAGGAGCCAGTGGCTCATGCCTGTAACCCTCACTACTCAGGAGGCTGAAATCTGAGGATTGTGGTTCAAAGCCAGCCCTGGCAGGAAAGTCTGTGAGACTCTTACCTCTGCTTAGCTACCAAAAGGCCAGAAATGGAGCTGTGGGTCAAAATGGTAGAGCACTAGACTTAGGAACAAAAGCTCAGGGACAGCGCCCTTTGCCATTCACCCTGCCACAGTTCTGGGTCCAGTAGCATGATTCATGAGTTTAGTATGATGCCACTTTTGTAGAAAAAGAAACATTTAAGATATGTAAGTGTTGCCGGGCGCCGGTGGCTCATGCCTGTAATTCTAGCTACTAAGGAGGCTGAGATCTGAGGATTGCGGTTCAAAGCCAGCCCAGGCAGGAAAGTCCATGAAACTCCTATCTCCAATAAACCACCAGAAAACCTGAAGTGGCGCTGTGGCTCAAGTGCTAGAGTGCTAGCCTTGAGCTGAAGAGCTGAGGGACAGTGCCCAGGCCCAGAGTTCAAGCCCCACGCAAACATAACCAATAAAAATACATAATGCTCCTATAAAGTAGCAGGTTTTCCTGCTACTTTATGTAGCATGTAAGTTAAGAGTCTGAATGGGAGGAAATGAATGGATGTGCACAGTTTTCTCATCAAAGGGGAAGAGTGTTCTCCATTATAGCCCAGAAAGTGGTGATGACACCTCAGATTGTATCCTTCCTGGAAAAGGGCATTGATGATAGAAGATTCCAAAGTGATTCATTGTATATATGTTGGCCTTTCCAATTGTCTTATGTCAGGAAGCCAATTTACCCTTACTAGGAACCCTCAAGGTAAAAGGCACCGAGTGTAGAACATTGGTCTTATTTTATCAGGCAAGTTTAATGTACAAAAACGTTGCTCACGGGAGAGTGGAGAAGGATTGATTTTTCTCTTGAGTGATGCTGCCCATTAACAAGTGGGAAATCTTTGAAATTTTGAAAATAATAATTGAAAATCTGTGAATAGACCTTTATATTTTGTTCAGAGAACATTTTCCAATACACAGTATTTCAGGATCATAGAAAGCCTTTTGAAAAATAAAGGATGATGAGCAATTTTTTCATGTATATACTCAGCCAATTTTTTTTATTCTTTTAAATTTTATTGTCAAGGTGATGTACAGAGGAGTTAAAGTTACATAAGTAAAGTAGTGATTACATTTTTGTCTAACTTATTACCCTTTCCCTCACATTTCTCCCTCTTTCCCTTACCTCCAACCCCCCTCTCAAGTTGTACAGCTCATTTCCAACATAATTGTCTTGTGAATATCGCTGTTGCATAGGTTCCCCCCTTGTCCTTTGTCTCACCATTTTGTTGTTCCCCTTTCCTTCCCTAGTTTAGATAAACATATATACAATACCAGGGTACCAAAATCAAATACAGTGACAACAAGGGATAACCATAGGGGGTAAAAACACAAAAGAAAAAAGAAATCACATAGTACATTAAAAACAACAACAAAGTAAAACTCTTGTGTCCATGTCTTGGAGTTCATTTTGCTTAGCATCATCTTATATGGACATATGTACATAGCTATTGAGCTAATCTGCTCATCTGCTAAAAGTATCCTAGATGTATACTAATTATTACAAATAAGGGAGACCATGGGACATATATTTCTTTGAGTCTGGCTTACTTCATTTAATATGATTTTTTTCCAAGTCCTTCCATTTCCTTACAAATGAGACAGTGACTTTCTTTCTGATAGAGACATAGAATTCCAGTGTGTGTGTGTGGTGTGTGTGTGTGTGTGTGTGTGTGTGTGTGTGTGTGTGTGTGTGTGTGCATACATACATATACCACATTTGCTTGATCCATTCATGTACTGAGGTGGCATCTAGATTGGTTCCATATCTTAGCTATGGTGACTAATGCTACGATAAACATAATTGTGCTGGTGTAAACTTGTTCAACCACTCTGGAAAGCAGTATGGAGGCTCCTCAAAGGACTACACACAGAACTCCCCTGTGACCCAGCAATCCCACTTCTGGGCATTTACCCAAATGACCACAGACAAGGCCACATTAAAGCCACCAGTTCAACCAACTTACTCTGGCAAGCTTATCTTAACCAGGCATCTTGATAGAATGGGGATAAATACATTGTACTAAAAGAACTAACATCTCATCGCCAAATAGATCAGTGTTATAGAATAAGATAACTTCAGTAGTCAAAAATATGTACAGAATATTATGCGAGCCCAGAAAGCAGTATATAACATACTGCAGAAAAGCCTGGGCAGGGCTCTTGGAGGCTCGGTTCTTAGCTGCCCTCCCATATTGGCAGATGAGTGAGGTTTGCTAAGAGTGAAATGGTCAAAAGACCCCAAGGGGCAACCTGATCAAAGGTGCGCAGTAAGGAAACTACACTTTACCCGGAAAACTGTGGAAAGCCAGATTTCTGGGAGAAAAATGGTATCACTTTACCTGGGAAAACTGTGGAAAGCCAGATTTCTGGGAGAAAAATGATATCACTTTACCTGGGAAAACTGTGGAAAGCCAGATTTCTGGGAGAAAAATGATATCACTTTACCTGGGAAAACTGTGGAAAGCCAGATTTCTGGGAGAAAAGTGATAGGATAGCCGATGAAGGTAAAGAAAGAAGCAATTAGATATTACCTCTTAGGGCATGTGAGTGATTTCATAATTCAAATGAGCTCCTTAACTTGTTGGGAGTCATGGGCCCATTTGAAAATGGACCTGAAATCTGTGAACATTTTCTTCATCTACATATACATTTAGTAAATGTGTATATACACTAAAAATGTCATATTTATGAGTCTAAAGAATGAGTTTATCCATAGACTCTCACTTGGAAAATGGCTGTTAGAGACATTTATCAGTTAAGCATGCAAAGTGTTTATGAATAGGAACTTCAAATTGAAGTGTGTGTGCGTGTGCACATGCGTATGTGTTTAATTACCAAATGAGGAAGCAGCTACCCTCTACAATAATGTGAAAGTTTTGATAGTGGCTGATACTGAAGAGTACTAGTGATCCCATGGATTACTTCTTTGTGATGCCTAACTAGTTACAGCTCCAAACCATGCAGAAATGGTCAGTACCAGGCATTACAACTGTGTGGGGCCTGCTCAGCCCTCCTCATTACCGATTCCTGAGGAAAACAAAACAGTTACAGCTGCTTTCCACGGTAGACACGCAGCCTATTGGTTGTAGACCAAACTCAGGGTGAAGACCGCATGGTCTTCCTTTATAAGAGTCTATGAAGCAACACAAGATGACATACACCTTAAATATGAAAGCAGTTTGGATTCCAAACTATCATGTGTTGATGTGGTAAGCTTTAAATATCAAATACTATGTTTTAAATATCAAATACTATGTTCTTTCTCAAAAAGAAAATCAAGTATAAATGTGTGTTATTTTTACCAGGAAGAAATTTTCCCGTGGATTGTTGGGCTTTTTTTGAGGGGGGGGGGGGGGTCCGGTCGTGGGGCCTGAACTCTGGGCCTGAGCGCTGTCCCTCAGCTCTTCAGCTCAAGGCTAGCGCTCTACCACTTGAGCCACAGCGCCACTTCCAGCTTTTTTTTTCCTGTTTATGTGGTGCTAAGGAATCAAACCCAGGGCATCATGCATGCAAGGCAAGCGCTCTACCGCTCTACCACTGAGCCACCTTCCTTACTTAGTTGTACAAAGGAATTTCAATTCAACATGTCAGTTTATGAATACAAGGCATCTTGATCAATATTACCTCTTTCAACATTCTCCTCCTCTCTCCCCACCCCACCCATCACCTTAATTTACCTAATTCTATTTTCACATATGACATTGATCAGGATTATTATTAATAAAAACAAAATCGTACTGAATTTTATATGAAAATATGACATTTCCCATCTAGCTCATCAAAAGTTAATCCTTGACAACGGGGCTTGCAAACAACAGAAAATATTTGCGTTAAGCATTTCTTCTTTATTATTTTACCTTTTCATCTTTTTGTAATTCACAAAGATCATTAATTCTAGGTTTGTCTCACACTGTTATTTCTACAATGATTATTTTTTTTCATACAAATGAGCTATTCTCCCTATATATCATTGCATATGCCTCTGTACTTTGACTTTTTATAAGCTGTAACCAATTCATTACCACATATGTATATACTTTAAGAGCTATAAACTTTGTTTTGCAGATTTCATTTTTATTAGAGAACAAAAAATCAGTAACAAATATCTGTGAATTTGTATCAAACTATTTTTATTTTTATTATTTAGGAAGAAAAGGAAAAAAAATCATTGCATTTATAAAGGTGATGTTTCCTGCAGAAGAAGTGAATGTTCTAGGGAACATAAAAAAGAAAATCATTCTGCTAAGAAAGTAGAAAAACAAAACCCAAGAAGAAAAACCAAAAAAAATCTTCCATCACTTTGTAAGGGCTCATAAAAATGACTAGTGGCTTTCAAGCATCATTCATCGGACTTCCATTTTACAGGAAAAGAAATCTCATTATCCACTCCATATTCATTTGAGTTTTAAGTGCTTAGAGGATTGTCGTAACCTAGACTCAGGCTCTGCCATGGTAAATCTTGACACATCTTAGTGTGGCAGCTCATCTTTAGCAGCTAGACCTGCAAGTGCTCCCCAATACGGGGCTTGATGGGCTGTGGTGTCCTGATTCTTCCTTGTTTTTCCCCAGCACTCAGCTCTCTTTACTGTTCTTAGCTTTTACACCGTCCTGTATTTTAAAACCATATTACTTTCTTATTCCTGAAAAGACATCAGATGAACTTCCTGAGTGGGATGCATATGCATTAACATGTTTAATTTCAGTGGACAGCGCTGTGGAGAGCACTTCACCACACTCAGTGGTCTGTGGAACTAGACTGCTGCACTGTCACAGGCCATCACAGCCACCTCGCAGTCCTCCAGCTCTTCGTGTTGGACTCTACTAGAGGAATTATTTGGAATTCTTTTTCATATACTCATTTGTTTGGGCTTTAGGAGAAAGGACTCTAAGTGTATGTGTATGCACACACATATGCATGTGTGCATGTGTGTGTGCATATGTGTGTGTGTGTGTGACAGTATCTCACTGTATAGCTCGGGTTCTTAAATCTGTGCCACTATGAACATCTGAGAATGGGCACTCTCTTTTAACTTTTTTGCTCAAGGAAAGCACACTACCACTTTAACCACAGCTCTGCTTACAGCTTCTTTTGTTTTTGGTGATGGTGGATAATTGGTTAAAATCTCCTGGACTTTTTTGCTTGGGCTGGCTTTGAACCACTGATCTTCAAATCTCAGCCTCTAACATAGCTAGGATTATAGGTGTGAGCCACTGGAGCCCAGCTATGTTTTAATTTATTAATATCTGAGAGATAGCAGCAAAAATGTGCTACTCATCTTTCAAAGCACAGATGCCATGTGTATCACTCTTGCTTTCTGAATGAATTTTTCACAGTAGTTTAAAATATGAATGAGATCACTTATTAATATTCAAAGCTAATGAGGCATCATTCCTCTTCCAAGAAGAGGACCACAAGGAGAAATTACTTTTAATAGGGGGAAAAACACCTCTTAAGGAAAGGAAATTTGGTTAAGACAGTATTTACAGGGTGAATCCTAGCTAGCCTCCATTGAAACTGAGTTCCTGCTATGCTATTGCCCAATATTTATTTTTAAAAAACAGCTATTTTTAAAAAAATTCATAGTGAAATAATTCACTGATAATTTTTAATTCCCACACAATTACATTTTTTTCTCAACTTCCTTCAGCTCTGGTGTCTAATTTAGAGTGAGAAGATCAGAAACTCCATTGGAAAATATGTCCAAACTAAAGTAGTGCTATAAAGTGTTTCATTTACAGGAATGGTAGGATGTAATGTAAAGCAGTGATGTGCTGGTATTTTTAAGTCAAATAGCAATTTATTATTTTTTCTTTTATTCATTCTCCTATTCCTATAAAAAGCTCTCTACTCATTTAGTTGGTCTAGATTTTCATTTTTTGTTATCTTCAAGTAGTTGTACAAAGGGGTTTCAAGTCACTGTGTGAGGTTATGAGTACAGTGCATCTGGATCAATGTCTTTCACAACAGTTTTAAGTTATTGGGAACATGACATAATCCTGTTGCGCATCCTGGCCTTGGGGTAGAAACTGAGGCTGGCTGTGGGTAGTATGGATAGAGAGAAGGTATAGTATTTCCTGCAAAAGCACTGTATAGACATCAGAACCTGCTTTCTACTTCTTGATTATAGCTTATCTGACAAATTAGAGAAGATAATTAAATAAGAACAACAGAGCCCTAGCACTGTTTGGCTGTCTGAAACTATAAAACTAATTTCAGTGCTCATAATGAGAGATACATCTGTGATAATAACTAGAAGAAGGTACAGTCTCTCAGTGGTACTTTGATAATCTCTCACAAATAACTGCTCTGGCATCATGAAGTACTGAGTTCCATATTACCAGTATTTTCTCTTCCAACCCCCAGAGGCAAACCATGTCAGAAGCCAAATCAAAATCGAAGGCTGTGGTGGAGAATCGTAAGAGCTGAGTCTGATAACTGAGAGCATTCTAGGATAACTCCTGGTCCTCATGCTTTGCCTGTATCTTCTAGCTAGTGGGTAGGTACACTTGCAGGTGTGAATCTTCTGCCTATCCCTCTTTGTCCTCCCTCAGGTGAGGGCTGATTGTAAAGTTACTAAAATGCTTGAAGTCTGGATTCCAAAGTCCAGTTTTCTGCCCAATGTTGCATTGATAGTCAGAGGTGAGTTGTTGCCAGGGGAAGGATTTCAGATGCCATTCATGGGGAAACAGAAGCATTCTTCTTCCCATGTCATTTCACAGGCCCCTCCAGGTTTCTATTTAAAACATTGTGAGTCCGCAGTGATGATACAGCCCTTGTTTTCACTGTGCTGAATGTGCTAAGAATGTGACCACAAAGAATAATTTACCTGAGCTCAAAATCCCATGTTCAGAGCACAGTATCACATCATATGACAGCATTGAGGAGCAACATTTATGTTTTTAGTTCTAAGCTCTTTCACTCTGGGATGAAGCTACCAAATAAGAATTTTTTATGTACAGCATATAAGGTTAAACATGTCTGTAAGTAAGTATTTCAAAGTTACTTTTTGTTTCTTATCATTTCATCACTTTATACTTAAACTTTTATATTTCTGAATAAAAGTAACTGTTATGAACCAAATTAAAATTCATAAACTAGGTTAAAATTTGATTGTGATTTATGAACTTAACTGTTAGGTATATTATATTAAAAAATTTTAAAAAGAGCTAATATACTTACTTTAGTAGAAAGATTCAGTGTTTTTTTAAAAGTTGAATTGTTTAGAGTTAGGGCACTGATATCATAGTATTTATATATGAATTTATATAATGAGTAAAATGGTCTTCCAGTTACAGCATTAGGTGAACAAAAAGGTTCATATACTTCCCCCCCCAAAAAAAAAATCATATTCTGATCTGGAATTTACAAATAAATAATCCTTAGAACTTGAAACCTTTTGCCTTCTCAAGAGAGAGATTGAACAAAACATTCACTTTTTATAACAAACTATGTCATTACAGTAGGTTAGTGTACAGTGTACGGGAGCAGGTTTGTGAGGTTGTCACGCAGTGAAGGCTGGAACAGCTGCCCATCCCTTCAAGTTCTCTGTTAACTGCTGATGCTGGCTTGCTGTCACTGTCCATTGCCCTGTTCCACACTTATATTTTGAGCTTCATTACAGACTGTAATCATCTTTTTTTTCAGTAGTCTTATCTCTGAATACGTATCTTCTTCCTTACTTGCACCAATCAAATTTGTGAGGGAGATAGTTCTCTACCAAATAACTCCTATTTATTAGATATGAACTTGGAAAAATCATATTATTTTCCTCTTAAGAAGAAACTAATAATTCTGGAGACAACAAAGATATTAACTATGTCAGAGTTTACAGCCACAGACAGCATTTGCCTTGGTGAACTGAAAGCAGCAATGAAGGGGCGACATCATCTCTACCCTCGTTGACTCTCTGTGGAGCCTGTTGGTGCCCCTGTAGTCTCTGCTGCACACTTGTTATAGAGCTCTCTCTTGCTTGTTTTGTACATCATTTTTATGTTAATGCCTCTGAGCAGCTGAACAGATTAGATTTTACCCATGTAGTCATTGAGGCTTCCAAGTTGTTTTAGGCACTCCTGTTTCCAGAGCAGCCTTTCCCACATTGCCTGGTGCTCATCTTGTTTCAGGCAGCTTAAAAATAAAATGGGCATAAACTGGAGGCTTGTGCATGGAAGGCCTGGAAGTCGTGTATCTTGCACACTGCATTGGCTCCTAGAGATTTAAGGAAAGGTGCATTCACTTCTTTTTCTCCTGGGATTCATTCATGGAGGTCTGCTGCCGTTCTCTAAAAATTGTTGGTTTTGTTTTCCTTTTAAGGGACCAGAAAAGAGAATTAAATGGGGCTTGAGGAAGGCTTTAACAGTAACTGTGAGTGAAGGGACAGTTCCAGACAAGTCTGTAGGCCTACCTCCCATGATAGCTTTCCTTTAGCTAATTAGTAAAGCACCTGTGTGAAATTTCTGCCAATTACCAAGTAGGTCCACTGTATTTGTACACTCAAGTACCATATGGTCTTTGGACTAGAGGACCTAGTTGAGCTGGAGCCCAGGACTCCATTGTTTAATTGCACACATATTCAGTCAGACCGTGATTGAATCATCCTCGGTGATATGTCAGGTCCCTGGGTCCTCATTTCAGTCCAGATCCCTGCTCAGCAGCCCTCACCCGTGCAATGTCTGTGGGTCTCCCTGTCCTCACGAGGCCACCCGGGTTGCTGCACTAAGCAGGTAGCTGTCTTTGGAGAGGGACTAGGGAATTTTAAGTTTGGGAGGTTGTTGATATAGCATCCTTCCTTCTTAGGGACTGATTCTCTTTGTCGTTTCTAGTTTGGAACAGAACTGGCTTTGGCCCAGAAATTGGACAAAGGATTTAACTTTTTGTTCATTGATTTTTCCTTTGTTTTGTTATTGTTGCTGATGGTTTAGACTCAGAGTCTTATTCTTACTAGGCAGGAATTCTACTACTTGACCAAGACCCCAGTCTTTTTTTTTGGGGGGGGGTCTAGTCATAGGGCCTGAACTCTGGGCCTGGGCGCTGTCCCTCAGTTCTTCAGCTCAAGGCTAGTGCTCTACCACTTGAGCCACAGCGCCACTTCTGGCTTTTTTTTTCTTTTTGCTTATGTGGTGCTGAGGAATCGAACCCAGGGCCTTATGCATGCAAGGCAAACGCTCTACCACTGAGCCACCTTCCCAGCCCCCCAGTCTTTTTTTTAAACACGTTTTTTGTAAAAATACTGTACAGAGGGGTTAGAGTTACATGAGCAAGGTAATGAGTACATTTCCTGTCAAGGACCCCAGTCTTTTTTTGTTTTAGTTCTTTTTTTTTTTT
>NW_012267272.1:9805164-9827824 GCF_000151885.1 Dipodomys ordii | reverse complement strand
ATTGCAAATAAGGGAAACCATGGGACCTATGTTTCTTTGGTCCTGGCTTACTTCACTTAATATAATTTTTTCCAAGTCTTTCCATTTCCTAACAAATGGGGCAATGTCATTCTTTCTGATGAAGGCATAGAGTTCTTTTTCAGATAGGGGCTGCATTTATTTTGCATTTAGAAACACTGGGTACTAATATCCATCTCCAAACCTTTGTGGGATTCATTGATCCCTCTCATGTGACAGTTCTACTCTGCTTTGGATGCATAATTGTGGGCCATTTATGATGGCTTCGTGTGAGAGGATTTGCCATCCCTGCAAACAGTCAAAGAACTCGGTTCTGGGCAGCTTTCCTATCTTCTGTACCTTTTTCCTACCTGCTAGAGGCAGCAGCAGCTTCTTCCCCTTTTTTGCTAGACATCTTGCTGGTAGCCAGTTACTCTCATTCCCACCATCTCCCCAACCCCAGCTTCTCACAGGCATAGTGAATTGATGGGCTTTGGTTTGAAGTAGCACATTAACTCTATGGTGCCCAATCTCTGAGACTTTGATCCCTTCTTCACTTTACCATTTGCCACTGAAGTTAGAGAAATGTACATTTCATTCTGTACTTGCTGGAAAAGTTGTACATTTTCCAAAGTTTACAAAGGTCCATTAGAATCCTTGCCAGACTGACACAAAGTCCTTCATTGCCCACCCAGGTTCCTGTAACCTCCCAGAGCTTCCATTTCTAGCATCTGGGATTTTGTGGGATTTGGGAGACTAGTCCTTACCATACATGCATGTGCACTCTGGCTCCAAAGTCGGGAGGTCCCGCAGCTCCACTGGGAGTCCCTCTCTTCCTGCACAGGGCTTGTTCTTAGAATTGGGTTTTGTTGGAACTGAGCCCTTGTCACTGAACTGGTGTGCAGGGGAGGGAAGTGGCGAGGAGCAGGCTGACAGGCTGCCTTGCAGAGATTCTAAATGTTCTCAGGGATAAGAAGAATTGAGCCTTTAAGAGGAAAGAAAGAGCCATTTCTGAAAGCCTTTGTGGTGTGGGTGAATCTACACATGCGAAGTTCCTGGGTACATCAGGCCAGCTGTTTCTTTTCTGTTCTCACCACGCTTACTTTTTCGGGCCTTAAAGCTACAGACATGGGAGGAGAAGCATGCTGGAAGTCCAGCTTTCAGAGGAACTCTGCTCCCTAGAATTAGTCCTGGGCCTGATCTTCAGCTTTTTAACCCTCTTGGAGACAGTTCCTTTATAGACTTCTAAGGAAGCCCCTAGATGTGATACCATTCACATAGTCCTGAGTTCTGAGTCATGTGCCTTCCAAATGGCACAGCAGCCATGTTGTCCAGTGAACCTCGGTGCTTCTATCATGAAATGAGAGCCGTTGCCTTGCGTTGTGACGGTTCTGCATTGCATATGGATTAAATTGTTTATGATGCAGGACACAATAGTACTGGCAACAAAATAGCTAACGTATTGAAAAACGAATCCAAATGTTCCATGTATACTAGGAAACCATTACAGAAACCGGGGTTTTGGAAAGTAATTGAGACATGGATTTTGTCCAGTCACACAGGCAGCACATGGTGAAACAGCACTGGTCCCTAGGAAGGTAGGTGACGACCTCTAGGTTGATCCTTGGAACCGTGGTGCTGGTGCTCATGTACTGTGTGATAGTCACAAATGAGCCACGGCTTAATAAATAATTACTAAAATTCAGAATTATTTTTATCCTCTCTAAAGGGTTGCATGCATATTTTTTCATATATATGTATTTATTGTTTTTTCTTCTGTCATGATTTTGTATTATACTGTTCCCAGTTCATACCCATTTTGCTTTTGTCTGGTATGGAATACTCATGTCAGGACAGGTTTACTTGTGATGAATTAAGTGTGTATGCTAATACTGAATTTGGTTTCGTAGAGAGAGGGCAAAGCGATTGGTGACATGTCAGTAGCATCTGGAGCAGAGCTTTCATTGTTACTGTTTTTTTGTTTTTGTTTTAATCATCCCAAAGACTTTCCTGTAGAAATTAAACCCTAACAACATCCGTGCTGCGCTGGTTTTTCTCAGCGCTGGTTTTCAACAATGAAAATGCAGTACTTTTCTTGTCCAGGTCTGGAAGAAAAAAGGGTTATCAGTTTTTTAGAATCAGATTTATACTTTAAGAAAGTGGCTGCCACTCTGTGATTTCAGGAAAGCTGGGTATCAGGGAGCAATTTTCAAAGAATTGAAAGCCAGTGCAGGGTTATGAATAAACTGTGAAAAGCTCTGACCTTCCCTGTCAAATGATAAGGCCATAAATATGTTAGTAAGTCTGCTTTGTTGTGAGAACCTGCTCTTGTCCATCACAGAGGGGTTTCTAGAATACCAAAAATGGGTGACAGCAAACTAAACAAAAGGTTTTGTATACAAAAACAACTAAAAAATAGAAAGTACAAGGCAGAGAATATAAGGCACAGTAGTCTGGGTTGTTTCTGAAATATGTCCACAATTGGGATTTTCTAATTTTCAAAACTTAATGTCTACATCAAATTTAGGAAAACAGTTTGGTATGTTTTTCCATGTATTTAAGTGAGGACAGTTTAAGTGACTTTGGGACTGAACGTGGATGTTTCTAATGCTCTTTTTCCTGTATGGCAGAATGATTCTGAAATGTTGGTCATTTTGTTTAGATTTCTAAATAACTACAGTATCAGGAGTCTGAGTCTTTACAGTGACACCGTACAATCTTAAGTTTGAATGTTTGTGTTATCTACCTTATTGCACAACTATTCGGGAACATTTCCTCCTAACTCTCACCTTATTGCACAACTATTAGGGAACATTTCCTCCTAACTCTCAGATTTCCTTTCCTTGGTTGTTTAATCTCAAGAGATGGAGAGAATAAAGAAAGGTGATATGTTTTTGTTGTAGTAATAGTTATGATTATTTCTAGAGGGAAAAACATTAAACATTGTCATATTTGAACAAAAGGTTTTTTTAATTCCCAGTTTTTCTGGTTTATGAATAGTTAAAGAGGTAGAAAGAGTCTGAAGGGGGGAAATGGAGGAGGCAGCAGAACACAGAGATGAAACCATACCAAAAAAAGTATGTGTGGAAATCTGTACCCAGAGATCTCTTCAGCAGAGACACAGAGAGAGAGGGAGACAGATAGATGGAGCAGAAAGACAGTATCAAATCAAAAATTATTTCCTGGGGCTGGGAAGGTGGCTCAGTGGTAGAGCGCTTGCCTTGCGTGCATGAGGCTCTGGGTTTGATTCCTCAGCACCACATAAGCAAAAAAAGCTGGAAGTAGCACTATGGCTCAAGTGGTAGCGTGCTAGCTTTGAGCTGAAGAGCTGAGGGACAGCGCCCAGGCCCAGAGTTCAGGCCCCACGACAAAAAAAAAAAGTTTCCTTCCCAATTTGGTCTGAAATTTTGTGTGACCCTAATCTTATATGCTAGAATCCTAATCACCAATGTGATCATGGGTCATGAGGATAGAAACACCACAAGGAGGATTAGTGCCCTTAAACAGCAGCCTGAGAGCGAGCCTCGCCCCATCCCCCAAGAAAGGCCTAGTGAGTAGCTGCCATTTATCATCCAAAGGCAGCGCCCCTCCACACACTGACTCTGCCCACCATGGTCTTGAGCGTCCCAGCATCAGGGCTGTGAGAAAATTAGTTTTGATGTTTGTAATTCATCAGCTTATAGTATTTTGTTACAGTATACCAAGTGGCCTCGCTTTTCTCCCTCCTTTTCAAGTGAAATACTCTTGTTATTCTTTTTGTAGATAATAAAATTTGACCACCATGCTACTTTACAAAATAAAGAAAAAGTTGTTTTCTTTTTAAACTCTTTCTTCAAAGGAGTTCACAATATCCTGTGTTACAAACAAGTAGAGGGAAAATCTTAGAAATGGAGCATTCAATCAAATATCATCAACTCTGCTACTTTCTCTCCAAGCAGAAGCAGTGCCTGGAGATTTTTATATGAGAAAATGGAAATGATCGCCGCAGTGGTCTGTTTTAGGAGACATTGTACATAGCTTTACTCAGTACAAAAGCTGAGGCTGGGCACCGTAACTCCTGCCTGTGATGTCATATCCTTAGGAGGCGGAGGTGGCAGGAGGTACAGGGAAAAGAAGTTTTGAGGCCAGCCTGGCCAAAAATGTTACCAAGACTCACTTAGTAAGTAAAAAATGACAGACCATGCCTGTGGTCCCAACTATACAGGAGCCATAAATAAGAGGAGTCTAGACTGAATCCAGCCTCATAGGGAAAAAAAAGGGTAACTTTTAAAAAAAAGGAACTAATGCAAAACAGGACTAGGGATACTAAGGTTATAGCTAAAGTAGTAGGCACCTATCTAGCAAATACAAGGCCCTGGTGGGTGTCAGTGGCTCTCACATGTAATGCTAGCTACTCAGGAAGCAGGAATTTGAGAATCACATTCAAAGCCAGCCTGGGCAAAAAAGTCCCCTCACAAACCAGAAGTAGAGCTGTGGCTCAAAGTGGTAGAGCACTAGCCACAGCACCCAGGCCCTGAGTTAAAGTCCCATAACCAGAAAAACAAAATTGCCTCCCATGAAATCTATTCATCTTCTCAAATTAGGAGAGTTTTGTTTCATAGCCTTTAACACCTTTTTCAAGGAGATTTTTTTTCTTTTTGCTCTAATTAATTAACCAATCAACTCTTCTACAAACAACATCTTCTTCCTTCCCCTGTGCTATAAATCCAGTAGGAAAAAAATAGCAAGCCCTTTTCTTTGAAAAAAAAATGTTATTATTTTTAGAAACACAATATGAACCCATTTGATAGATCAATTTAGTAGCAAAACATTTTCTGACACAGTTAAAGATTGTAGCAGTTAGAATTTATTTCTCCTAGCTGAAATATATAGAGAATTACCATTTAACTCATAAGCTTTAGCCTTTGCTTTAAAATTCCCCTAGATTAAGGCTGGAGAAATAGTGCAGAAGTAGACAAAATGCAGGCAACCGGCTACCGGCTCCTATTCTGGTTAAGGAGCAGAGAATTTATCTGAAGCAATTTGAAAACTCTTGAGATCACTCTGACTCAAAAAATACATCCTTCAGTGTGACCTGTCCTGTTTCCACTGTTAGAAATGTTTACTTTCAGGATAAATATTACCTTTAGAAGTCATCGTTTGAAATGTCAATATCTTTGGAGGGGCCAAGAGTAAATTTTTGACAATTTTCAGTAGAGCACTCTGCAGATTACTTTCTCTGAGTAGAATAAAAGGGAGGAAAGCATAAGGGTAGGGTAGAATGCATTGTAAGAAAGTATAAATACAGAGGTGAAAGAAATAAAGGATGAACATTGATTTCTATCAGTTTTACTGTGAAATAACCCAGTGTGAGGAGGTTAATAAGTAAATGAGCTTATCATTGTAGAATGTTACTGAGACCAATAATATCAATGATATTTTGACTTCTGAATAAGCAAACTAACTCTGCTAACATCAAGAAGGTTTTCTTTAGGATAATAATTTATTATTAACTGATAATAAGAAAGGTGTAGTTACTCCTATCAAAAAAAAAACGCAGAAATTACAAGGCTTTGACCTAAAGTTATTGAATAATTCCCAAAACAAAAACAAACCTGATTTCAGAATGTGAAAATACTAAACCCAAATTCTATAGCTATAGGAGGTGTGTACAAAGTAACAACCATTCTAGGTTAGGATTCTGGGTAGAAAGTCAGCAGGTTATTTGTGAGTATATTTGTGTGGTATAGGGAGATTTTATGGCCAAGGACATTAGGGAAACACTTAATTCAAGTAAACAGTTGTTTTATTTATATGTTTTTCCCCTAAATCATGGAACATGGTAGCATAAGTATTACAACTTCTAAGAGAACAAGTCACTTAGCAATTTTTTTCAGTTCTCTTTGATCATGGTACTAGTATTGTGTAGAAAGAACTTTGGAACATTATCTAATGTTATTTTAAACCCTGCAATGCTATCTAAAGATAATATAAGAATGCATTTTCTAAAGGAAATACCTTAAATTACATATACCTGCATATATATTGTACACACACACACATCTGTAGCATTGATTCAGTACAGGCTCAAACAAACCTACTACCACTGCTATTTTGATTCTGCATTTACAGAGCAGAATCCAGGAAGCCCTCAGGTTTCCCGGTTCTGAGGTCTTGCAGGTGCATGCTCTCTGGGGAGACCATCTCTGGGGGGTGCTTTCAGTGTTTTCAGCAGTCCCCAAACAGATAAACCAGCCCATGTCTTATAATAATCCACATAATCCACATCCTGATCTCGGCTTCTTTCACTTTTGTTTCCTGCAGGCTATTTAATTTCTCAAATCGTTTGTTGGTAAATTTTTTAAGTTCATGGACAAAATGAACAAAAGATGAGCTTCCAGAGTTAGCCTTACGTTTAATTAGTCTGCAGCAGTGTTCCATTCATACTGGGTCTGGCTGTGTCCTAGCTATTTTAGCTGCAATTAGCCACAGGGTGTAGATTGAAAATTTAGAGCAATTTTATGAATGATTTTCCACCTTATAAACTATCCTTGGCATCTGTTCTTTGAATTTTCTATACTAAGTAAAGAGGTCCTTATGTTATTTATGTGCACAATCCTTTGTGGATGAACCTGTTAATTTGGAATGTATTTTCGAGAGATCCACTCTAAGGTATCTTTGTATAAAAGCTGGCACAGTTATTGGATTTAAAAATTTAGAGATATAAACAGAATCCAGGCACCTCTATGTGTGGTGTTTTTCAAAAACAAGACCTAGGGTGAGCTTTAATCTTTTCTCTCTTGTTTGGCAGTTCTTTGCCTAGAGGAAGAATAATATAAAACAAGGTGACAGTGACTTCTTACCCTATGGCAGGTATCTATTTATATGTATTTTGCTATAGCTTGGAAAAAGTCTAGGGAAAGTGAGCCCATGATTCTGTCTTCTCAGCATTCTCAGAAGCATGATTTTCACTCCACATGGTGTTCAACATCCAACATCGTGTTACCTTTAGCTGAATTATACTTTCATACCTCATTAAGGTTGTTAGATATGTTCAAATAGCCACAATTGGAAAAGCAAACTGTGATTCTTGTTTCTTCTTTGCTGTGGAGAACTGCCTTTGACTTCAAAGAGTTCTCCCAGCTCAAAATGGAACAGTGAAATGATTCATGAGAGTAGATGGAAGGAAATGATTAGTTCATATGCCTCTGGTCTGCAGCAGTGACATAAATCCTCAGAGAGGTTCTCGACTGTCAGGTCGTATGCTGCCTGTGTCAGATCACATACAGGCCAGCATATATTATCAATTGAGAAATCTAAGGAATGAACAAAACTTCCTTTCTATGGTTGTTCATTTTTTAAAGATGTCAAGTAGGCTTGAGGACAGAGGAAGAAAACATGATGCTACTCCAGGTTAACCAGAAAAGAAAAATTTGCATATTTATAAATACAAAGACCATTCAGGTAGGGGAAACACTTTTTTAAAACAAAACAAAGAGAACAATGTTAATTGATTGTAGGCTAAGAACAAACCATTCTGTGACTTCTCAAGTCTGTAAACTAGTTTATTCCCAGAGTGAAAATGTTATGGTCTGTTGGTTCTTAGAGTAATACGGAAGGCAATGAGTACCCAGCAAGTCTAGATAAGAAAGTGTACCAGTGTGCCATTTACATCAGTGGTTTTATAACACCACTTGTCTCTCTGGGATAATAAAACGTGTGATGTTCTGTTTGCTGTATATGATATAACTTAAAGAATCTTTCCATAGGGAGTTAATATCCATCCATTGAAAAAATATTTCCTCCTTTTTTTTAACATACCTAGAATGTCAAACATACCAATGAATTTAGCTGGCCAGGCAAAAACAGGCTTAAAAAATGAACAATCAGGAGTAGACATTAAGTGGAACATACTGAAAATGAGACAAGTTAGAAACATGGGAATCTGACAAGCAATGAAGAAATAACAACAGCATTGTCAGGTGCAAAGGTCTGGGACAGAGACTCCTACTCTTCCTCAACTGCTGTCTTGTGCCTGAGTACCGCTGAGTGCCCGGGAGCCTCAGGTTACCTGTCAGTTGTCGGATAGTGTAGGATTGGGTGCTGGTGCTCCCAGGAGCACAGCCCTCAACAGGAAACAGAGTCAGGCTCCTCCTTCCTGAAAAGCCATCACCAGTGCTTATCTCTTGCCAACTGAATCAGGCACAATTCGAAAAAGATGAGAATTTCTACAGTCCGCTCTGTCCTCAACACCTCTCATTGTAAAGGACAGTTAGGTAGTGTGACCACCAATATTTATCATTTAGGGGTGATCATTTGCATTATATTTACAAGTTCTGTCTTCAGGTATACTTTCTTCTATGATGGAAAATGGTAGAATGGAGAACGAGAGGGAGAAACAGAACTCAAGTTCTGGTGGTGCACAGTCAAGGGAGGTCAGTTTAGGGAACTACACACAAAGCAATACAGGCAGCTTGTGCTATGAGCAAAATAAAGGTTTTTTTCTAAAGGAAAGGGCAGAATAGCTTATAATGTTTGATGAAACTTGCTTAGGGAAAAAAATAGTTACTTAGCATGCTTATTAGATGATTTCTTTTTTATATGCTCTGTGTGTGTGTGTGTGTGTGCACGCGCGCGTGCCCTGCAGCTTGAACCCAGGGCCTTGGCACTATCCCTGAGCATAATTTCACTCAAGGTAAGCACTCTACCACTTGAGTCACAGCTCACGGGTTTTTTGGTTTTGTTTTGTTTTTGACATTTCCATGACTAATGGAGATAAAAGTCTCATGGACTATTCTTCCCAGTCTGGCTTCAAACTCAGTTCTTAAATCTCAGCCTCCTGTGTAGCTAAGATTACAGGCATGAACTACTGCCACCCAGCTCATATGTTTTCATATCAGAATGGAAATACATTGTGATTTTATTTCTCCCTAGGCCTCTCTTAATGTGGTGGAAATGCATAGAAGAGGTGGATTTTCAAGGTATTAGCAGGATTATCACTGAATTCTGAAGTTCTGTGCCCCAGTTTTCAAGCAGAGATTTTCCTTAGGAAGCAATATCAATACACTTGAACCGTGATGGTTTGTGGCTCTAGAATTCTTTTCACGTGTTTAGCATAAGGAATGGCTGCAGCCTGTAATCGGCATGTGTGGAGTCATCCACCTGTGTGCTCCTGGATACATCTCAGCTCTTCAAGCTTCTACTATCACATACGTAAAACTAATAATTGACAGTAAGCTACCATGGACCACTATTGTTATGATTAAGCCAGGTGGAATTTTCTAGGATTCTTCAGCATGCACGAAGTCAATTTTCTTTAGGATTAAGTGTGGTAAGGCACACACAGATCCCAGGATGGCACGTGGATACTGCATGTGTCCAGTGAACATTCTACCCTGCTCTTCCTCTTTCCTCCCTAATGAGCACTCCCCTCTCCTGCAGGGAAAGCACAGATTGCACGTGGACACTGGGATGGAAGGCAGCTGGTGTGGCCTTATTCCTGTTGGACAGCCTTGCAAGCAGGTTACGACAACGGGTCTGAAGTGGAACCTCAGTAAGTAAATGCGCTCCGTGAAGGAAGTTGTTCTCTTCCATACAAACCTAGTAGTAAAGTGGCTGGCAGTCCAGGGCAAAGCCTGAAAGGAAACTGCCGGAGATGCTAGCACCAGTTTACATTTCCACGAGCAACCTTCCCGTGTGTCCTAATCTCTCTACTTTCACCACAATTGGTTATTTTTCTATGTTCTTTATTTTTGGTTTGGTTTTGTTACTTATAGTAGCCTACTTTATGTAAACAACATCTCTTTGAAGTTTTGATTTATGTTTTCTGATAACAAATGATCTCTAATTTACTTTGTATATCTTCCTTGAAAAACTTCCTCTTCAAGACTCTTCTCCTGTGTTGAGTGGGTTATTCTCTGTTTACACGAAGTTGTAAGAGCCATGGCTCTAAGTCTTTGTAAACATGTTCCTATGCTTCTGGGCTCAGATTTTCATTTCTCAAAACTTACTTTGCTAAACGGATTACTTTTGGTGCAGCCTAATTTTTCATGTTTCATTTTATATGTCATATCTAAGAACTTTGCCCAACTTCCTTCATAATTTCGTATACATAAAATATACTCAGCGTTGAAGTGGTAGCTGTGATAACTAAAGTTCCAAGTTCTTTTCATAGGAAAACCTTTGAAGTATCACAGATTAGCTGCCTCTATTAAATATTAAAATGTTTCCCAACTATTTTGAACCATATTAGAGTTCAGTTATACAAGAACTGTCTAATTTGAAAAGAACAGAGAGTGAGAGGGATTTGTTTATGAACTAAATGCTGATTCAAGGGGGAAAAAACTATACCACCACTAGACATTATGAAATGAGTTGATTCTAGTGTCTTTACAAATGACATTAATTTAATAAAAAATAAAGCCCACTGATTGAACGCCAGAACAATCATCCCCTGATTAACCAGTACCTCTAAGGTGACACAAGAAAAATATGGGACTGTGTCATCTTCTGTAACATGTGAAACACTTAGATTTCCACATGGAAATAAGTATTTTGAAGATGAAAGGGTGGTTTTTGAAGTTCTTTCTATGAGCCGCTGCAGAAACAATTAGAGAAAACCTGGAGGTATTTTGAGGCACATGTCTAGAGACTCATCACTTTGAAAGGGCAGTAAGAAGTATCTCCTCCCGTGCACAGTAGTGTGTGACAGCTTTGAGGCTCTTTGGCTGACTCTGACGTGAGCTGGCTCCCATTAGGTTTTTGAAAACCTAAAATAATTGCTCTGCTTTTACAATTCCCTTTATTTCCAAGGACCTAAACTAGACAGTGGTGTCCCTTCTCCTGGACTTAGCAGTGTATTCGGGGTTGATACCAGAATGGGAGGAGCGCTGAGCAGAAGAGGAAGAGCCACAGGGGCAACTGCCCAACTTCATCATCTCTTCATCATAGGGAAGAGTCACAATATAAGTTATGATCCTTTGGGTGCTATAGAATATCCCTCCATCACCTGTTCCCACATCCCAATGCACATCCCAGTCCTGTCTAAACAAGGTTTCTCTGGAAAGGGCGAGTTTGGCATAATGAAGGTAGGATCTTAATCTTCCTGCCTGTGATCATTTTTTCCTCTGCTTAAATGCAATGCGTTGTTATTTGTTTGCATTGTTAATGGATGTTTCGACCTTTCAGATAGTTATTTTCTCTACATATTTATGAGATCTAATTTTGATACGCAAGTATTTTCATAGAGTATGCAAAGCAATAGAGTTAAAACACAGCTAGATATCAATTCTCTATAGGTAACAAAAAGTATGTTCAAGAGTCTTCTAACCAACTGACAATAGGCACTTACTGAAACGTAATAGAAATATATGTGAACGATGCTGTGTGGGCTTGAAGAAAAGTGGTAGATTTTTAGCATAGGTGGGCCTTGCTTTACTCAGTGCTACTACCTTGGAAAAGCAGGGTCCCAGGACCCTGCTTGATCCATTGTAAATTGAAGCATGCAAGCATCAGCCTAGAGAAGGAAAAAGGAATAGCTTGGTCAAGGGGTGCTGGCTTTTTGGATCAATGACAGTAAGCAATTGCTTGTGGGGAAATGTTATAATCATCTTCACATAGCCTAGGGCTTGATTTTTTTTCCCCCAGTCCAACCTGCTTTGAGATCTGATGCCAGAAGTTCTTAACATAGTCTGATTTCATCTGTGATCCATTTAGAGTCTCTCATATCCCAGCTTTTATGAAGCAGACAAACTCTGAGAGGAGATTGGATAAGCTGTAGACATAAACACAATGAAGAATATTGTTCTATTCTAGATTGTGTCTTTCTGAAGGATCCTCAGATACTTTGCAAATAATGTTTCAAGCATTTAACTAATGAATACAGACCGTTTCAAACTAGGATTAAATACAGTTCATTAACTCATCCCCAGTTCTTTTTCTACATTTTAGAATTAGAACCAGAAATGAATGATTATTTTTCTTCTACTCAGCCCTTGCCCTTTTGTGGTGCTGCTAGAACACAAAGAACTAACAGTAATTCACTATATGTCACAGCTATCCTATTCTACTTTCTGAAAACTCCCAACAATCTGACAACATGCATTTTTTATGGTTGATTCTGGGCATTTAAATATGAAAACAATTAACGTGCATTTGTAGAGAATATGACAAATGGGAGTTTGTGTGCAGGTCAATTTTTCACAGACCTGCACTGAGGAACACTATTATAACTCAGGTTCACCTCCCAAGTTGTTTAAAGGAGTTGATTTCCCGGTATTTATGTGGGCAGGTTGACTGATGAGAATGACTGGAGTGGAGCTCAGGAGTCCCCTTCTATTTTCCCTCCTCCAGGTTTCATTTTTGTGCTGATTCAGATGTAGGCTCTGTGCATTCAGCCATTCAGTTAATATATCAAGACAAGAAAGCAATAACTTTGGTGATTATGTGAATTGTAGAGAAAGATTCGAGGGGTGTTGTGAATAAACTTTTACTATGGGAACAGCACACTGGGTATAATTTTCTTCTGGGCCCAAATGATCATTTTTTGTATTCCAGAATAGCTTTTTCATGCATCCTGCATGTCTTTTCTCTGTACTTATTCTTATTCCTATAGCATTATGCTTCATATTGATGTGCAATGTCATTATCTTCATCATATAGATGAGAAAACTGAAGCATAAGATGCTAAATGAATTGTTCAAGTTTATATTTTCTAGCTGGGTCCTTTGTGTGCACAAAAAAAAAGATTCATCATATTTGTTGGTGTAACCTATTTTCAAAAGCTTTGGACATGGTAAATAGCCTGTCTCAGCGTTCTTTTTCTAGATGATTTTTCCCCAAAATTGGGCAGGCTGTAAGTGAAGGCAATAAACACCTTAGCAATTAAAATCATGTCATAAGCTTTCCACTGTGTGAACTGCAGATGCTAGTATCCATGAAGATTGCAGAATGTGTAATTTAAATGTAACTTCAGTTCACTGTGATAACTTATTTCTGGGTGATTATAAACCAAATGTTGTCATTCATTATGGTTTTCAAGGAACTTGTGGCACAAATTCAAGTGGAAAAAAGATGCATTTGGCTTTCATGAAGAGGAATAAATGTTTTTAACAGGGTATTTGAATGCCTAGAGATTCGGGGGTAGAAAAAGGAAAGAAAGAATAATAGTAGCAGGACTGCAGTGGTTTTATTACAGGAGGGCTGAACTATTTGGCAGGGTTTTCAACAGTGAAGAACCACTTTGTTCTCTAAGTTGTCTGCAGGCCAAAATGTGAAAAATCAAAATCTTTTAAGAACAGTAGGTCTAAATTACAGCTAGGGAAATGCCCAGTATGCAGGAATAAATAAAGAGCTATCTCTATATCTATATATTTTCATACATATAAATATATGAACATATTCAAAGCTAATCATGAAGTAAATATCTGCATATTAATGAAGTATATTTTGCTATACTTCAAGGGAAAATCAAGGTAAAGAGTACCTGGAGAACAGATAACTTCTTAAGCTAATCACATATACAAGAAAACAACACAGTATTTTTTTTTCCTCTTCCAGAGAAGTTGCAGAATCAAATTATCAAGAGACTATAAAGACCTCTGGCTTTCAGGAGATGTGGCTGAAGTTGTAGGGCATATTTGCTGGGCAAATATGAGGCTCTGAGTTCAAACTCTAGTACTTCCCCCTCAAAAATAAAAGAGGAAAAAAATCTCTGGCTCTGAGATGACTATCAAGTATCCAAACAGGAGAAAAATAAATGCTTTAAGCCCTTTTGCAAAATAAATATGTAGAGACTAATACAACTTGTCTTCTTTGTAATTTCTACCCTGAGATTCCCTTTAAATGTAGTAGAAAAATGGAAATATTTGTGAGTTAATAATGTAAAGGAAAGATGACTATAGAATTTAAGTTCTTACTCTAGAACCAATGAGTTTTCTGGCACTTGGAAGTTACTTGGATGTTTATCGGCACAAAGATTGATGGATGGTGACTATGATTTCCTTCTGTTGAAAACTGTGGCTATCAAAGTCAGAAGCAGTTGAGTCTATATCATACATGGCAGGTGTTTAATTTTCTAAGGAGACCTTTTTCTCCTCCTTAGTGTCCTCACAGCAAGGGAAGTACAGGATGAGGATCAGGGGCATTTGTGTGGTAGCTGTCTGGAGTGGATGCTGGCCTAATATACCTTGTGAGATGTAGTATCTGTATGACTTCATAGTATCCCTGCCATCCCAGCTGAAGGCTGTCTTCACCTGAGCATCACAGTAAATCCACGACTGAGTCATCTGCCCTGAGATGGGCTTGAAGCTCTAGTTATAGGAGATCACTTTTTGAGGACTTATTGTGGGGTTGAGATTCCCCAGCCACCTGGAAAAGCAACATTACTCCTTGGCTATCTTCTCAACTTAAGGCAAGATTATACTATTTTAAGGTTCCGCCTAAGAGTCTACTTAAGTGCCAAAAAGTAAGTTGCATTGGCCTCTTTCATTCAACTGTTCTCTGAACCACATTTACTAACACGCTAATTTCCAGCCATATTCTTAATCTTAATTTTTTTCTGTGGATGTGTGCATCTTAAAGGAAGAGCTTAGTAAAATAAAATTATTAAAGCAAGAAGCCTTTCTGGTGTTTATATTGGCTACAAATGATAACCAATTGTTATTTTAAACCATTTAGAAAGGTATTACTATACACTCTGCTAGTGAAAAATCAAGGAAAGAGAATTGAGTTGTGGGCAATTTAAAGTTGATATATAATTAAGGGAAGAAGAAATTGAAGTGTTTCAATTCACTTGTATCTTACCAAAGGCTGATTACATAAATAAGAATAAAGAATCTTTATTTCCTCTTTCCTAGCATGGCAAAAGCTAATTACAAATGGAATTAAGTACATAAGAGTAGTCTCTAGACAGATGCAGTACTAAAAAGGAGGAGAGTGTTGTAGGGACAAAGTGAATAAGGACCACAGTACTGCTAGCAGTCTTCTCCCTGATTTGCTCTTCCTGTAGTTATGAATAAATATGAGCACAATTCTCCCATTACCATTCAGTTTTCTCTCTTTGAAAGGATAACTTTATACAAATGATCTCCATGTTTTGCACTAGCATATCTTCTTTATTCTCAGTAGTAGAACTGTGGTATTTTGGTCTTTCCTCCTGAATCTTACTAACAGCCTTTGAGCTCCATGACATTCCCTCTGTAACATATAACCCTGATGTGGTATTTCCAGAATATGCTTTCCTTTTAATATCTCCCCTTGCTTCGAGGGCCATTTCAAATCATGCTGTTCATGAAGTTTTCTTTATTCAAGTTCACTTTCATTTATTTAAAACATGAAACTCATCAGTGTATGTGGCAGGTAGCACCATTCTTTAAATGCACTTCTTACTCACTTTACTGCAATGCATTTGCCTAAAGGGTTTGGTATCCGTCATCAATATACTCATCAGGCAGATTTTATATAATTAACAACACTTTTTTAATGAGCAAGTGCATTTTATCCACACGAATTCTGTAATGGCACAGAATCAATTGCACTATGGTAAAAGATAATGAAGCAAGTGTTCCTTATCATCAACCTTGAAAGCAATTAGAATAATTGAAAGGTAGGTTGAATTTTAACTTTGGAAACACTTGTAGACCTTGCCAGGAGTAGATATAGTTTAAAGTGATGTTCTATTCAATGTGAATGTGATGAAAGACAGTCACCCTGTGTGGTGGGAGCGGGCGGGAGAAGGTGAAGAAAGGAGCCACATAGGAAATGACAGTGGAAACATTTGTGAGAACCTTCACCTCACTGGAAATTTTGCATCCTCTGCTCCCTCAGGTCCTTTTGCCTGGCTCATTTCCTTACTATTTGGAGCATGAACCGTGGTCTAAAGTATTCCATGTAGCTGCTACGTTTAGATATGGAAAATCACACACACACACACACACACACACACACACACACACACACACACACACTGACGTCAGGTGTCCTTATATAAACCTAGGCTAATAAATTTTATTTTCTCATTAGTGAGTCTTTTGCTTTGCAGAAGAAGGAAAACATTAAAATACTTGTTTAGCTTTCTTTTACTCTTTCTTATGGGGCAGCTGTAACACTATAAAAGTAAAGAAGTGAGCTCATGTTTCTTTCAATTATTTTGTATCTTTTATCCACTTAGCTAGGTTGTATGTTTAGTTTATGGACCTTGAGATTTGGTTCCCCTCCTATTTAGCAATGTCTTTAAACTATATACTTAAATAACACAGATTAATAACAGGGCTCCTGTTCAAAGTTAGTCCCTTTTCATATGTAGTCCTCACACTTTTTTTTTAGCATTATCCACTAGAAAAAGTAATTGAGAACGTGGCTACTTAGCCTTGGGAAACTATTATATTTATAGGTGAACCTGAAATAGAGTTTTTGGAAAGCACAGACAGAACAGGTAGCTGGGCTGGAAAAGGAAAAGATTATGCCAAGTACCCAAGAAGCCAGTTGCCACTGAAAGGACTCATAAATTCGGCCAGATGCTAGAGAGATTACAAGGGTTGTATTCTGCTGAAGGGATATTTTGGTTATTCTTGAAAAGGCAGAGAAGTAATAGCACAATAAGAACAGAAAACAGATTTCCATTCTTACAAAAGCTAAAAAGACTTGCATGCATGCCGAGAGCGTGATGGAAAAAGTGTTACCACGTTTTCTAAAAGAAGCTGATCAGTGACACAGGACATGTGTCCAAGATAAAAGAGATCTACATACGTTGAAATCTCATTGGGATCAATGGAACCTCAGAGTTCCAAAAGCTGGAGGAAATGTGATAGGTTGTCCAAGGAAAGATTATAAGAGGAAATTCAGTGAGGGAGGCCCTTTGAAGGTGATCTACTTAGCTCTATCTTGAATTTAGAAACTAGGATAGAAATGGAAATGTTGTTACCTATTCATGTGAAGACACTTCTAGATGCAGACACTTGTGGTAACAGACACAAGTCTTTACCATATAACACACCACAATATAAGGGGCTAGGACAGTGGATTGAAATCAGGATTGAAGAAGTTTAAAACACTTATCAAAGAGAATGGATTAAAAAATATACCATTGAGAGTAAAGAGGGAGAATGATAGCAAAGGTGACACTGATCAAGATGCATTATACTCATAACTGACATGTTGAATTGAAACCCTTTTAAGCCCAACTATATGAAGGGCAAGACTTGGAAAAAATTAGATGAAGCTAAGTAAGCCAAAGAAACATAGGCTACATGGTTTCCCTAATTTGTGGTAACTAGAATGTGCCTATAAATCTACAAGTAAACACACTGGATGGTAAAAGACAAAAAATACACTGGAACCTGATAAATTATACAGCTCTCTAAACATTCACAGAGTAAAACCAAAGGAGGATATTCTTAGGAGAGGATCACAAAGGCTCAATAGCTGTGTGCTTATGATCATATAAAATAATATTTATTGAAATGAACTCCAAGAAATGGAAAAAAAGAGAGCTTTTTCTTTTATTGTTGTTTTTGTTTTCTGTACCTTTTGTCTCATTTGTAAGTTTATCTGTTTTGGAGAGGGCAAAGGGGCACAGAAAATGTGGGACCAAGGGTGAACAAATGCAGCAGTGGGACTCATTCTAAACATTATATTGAAAGTGAACTATATAACTTGTAAGATGGGTCAGGAGGGAAAAACTGGGAGAAAAATGAGGAAATCGGTGACATTGTTCAAAAAGAAACATACTCATTACCTAACTTATGTAATTGTAACCTCTCTGTACACACACACACACACACTCTCTCACACATAGATGGACAGACAGATAGATAGATCGATAGATAGGTCCAGTACCAAGCCACAGCATGAACTAATTGTTGAAATTCAATAATTCCTCATTCAAAATTTTTCTGCTAGAGAATAGTATTGAAAAACTGAAGACAGAGTCGATGGGGACTACTGGTATAGCCCAGCTCACAATTCCCAAGCATGTCTCCAACAGTTGTAATTAGACCTAAATGCCCTGTAGGCAAATATAAGTACTCGTGATTTTGATTCTTTTGTTCAATAAAACCATTAAAATTTTACTTAAAATAATACCTCTCACTTCTGATTCAGTAGGCTTCCATAGGCTGAAAAGAAGGCTGTAGATGAGTGTCGGGAAGATAGCAACTTGTGTACCTGGTCTGCAGGTGATACATTATATATCCATTATCTAAACAGTCACTGTTTTTAATGATTTACCATTTAATTGCTATGGCAATCATGAATTATGTAGCATTTTGTAGTTCAAATTTTATAGTTAGCTGTGTTTTCCGTTTAATTTTCCTATGAATAAATGTTTACTAAATAAGGAATGAGCCACCAGAAAAAAATGAGAGTAGAGTATCAGCAGATTCATTCCACTTGTACCTAAACCATCTAAAACTCAAGAGAGGTGCTGTGTTACTTAATATTCACCAACAAGTTAAAGAAAACAATTAAGCTTTTACCTTGAAGTCAATAATTTTACTTTTAGCATTCCCATTCAGAAAATGCTCCCCTTCTTTGCTTTGTCTGATCTGTGTTCCTTCATTTTTGTTTGTATTCTGTGTCCAGCTGATCTTATTCTGACCTGTAGTTCTAAGTAAATGTCATTGCTTCCCAAACATGTATTCTTTTAGCTACCTTCTCTGACTTTGCTGCATAGAAATTCCTGCAGTATAATCTGCACCAGAAAATAGACCTCCACCTGCCTTATTTATAACTTTTCCCTACTTTCCAGTAGAGAATTGGGTACAGAGTTGTGGAAATAGTTGTTGAATCAATGTCTAAGAACTTGTCTAAATTATCATGACCATTACACAAACACAAGCCTGTTCAATCCTACTGTCAGCAAACATCTTCACAGTTACTCAGACCAAAAGCCATGTATGCATTCTCCCTTTCTCTCCACCCCTTTAGGGTGAACCTGGTTCTTCCCACTTCTGACATGCTGCAGAAGTATCCTAATGGATCACTTTGTTTAAGCATCTTCATAAAGTGATCAAAGCCATCTTTTGAAAGCTAAAGCAAAACCATGCCACTACCCAGTGTGGTGCCTTTTAATGAACTTCTTCCATACCTACACTAAAATTCATGGTACTGTGCATGTGTCATCCAGTCTAGTGCAAATCCCCTGGACCTTTTTGGTTCCAGTGTTAGGACTTTAGGCTGAGTTTCTACTTAGAATACTGTTCCTCAGGACCTCTGGTAGACCTTGCACACTGTGTTGTCAGCTTCAATGTTTCTTTCTAGGGACACTGTTTATAGGGCTCGTGTCTAAATTAACATCCACTCCTCCCTTCTCAAAGATCTCCCCAGCACATCACCCTGTTTCACTTTCTTCACTGCATTCATTATGCTTTGAAATCTTAATAAATTATGCTTCAAGAGAGCAGCACTAGCAGTGCCGTTCTCTGTTCTCTTATCAAGAATGCTTCCTGAACAGAGTAAGTGCTGAGAAAATGTTTGCTGAGTGCTGAGTCCCTTAAACAGATTCCTGTGGCACACTGACTATGCAGGAGACACAAGGTTTGTCCTGAGACATAGGCCAAAATCATTCTGACAGGGTTGAGTTTAGATGACAAAAACTACACGTAGCTTATTAGGAAAAAATGGCTAGCTTGAGCCATGGCCATGTACACCTCACGCTTGAACTTGAACTGCATGATTAGGAGTGGAAGTCTAAGCTGCTTTTCTCCCAGGAAGAAACAAGAATAATGGACTCTGTGGATCCAAGCAAGTTAAGATGGAGATGGGTACTGGGGCATGGCCAAGAGACTTAGCCAAAAGCTTATGGACATAGATGAGGAGCACAATGAGACAATACTTAAGATGTATAATTCCTTTCTGTATATCTGACAGTATGACTAGCCATGATATCCTATGAGAGATCTTAAAATGGAAGCCTTAAAGGAACTCTCTTCATCATGATGCTATAGTCTGCTGTGCCCCAAAGTACTACTCCTTGAATTCAAGGATTTTTCACATCTGGGAAGCCCATTAGCTGGCAGTGGGCTTGAGACTTCAATCCACAATAAAACCAAATCCTTTATTCTCTTACATTCCTTGTTTTCAGAGTCCTGCATTGTTCAAGGTCAGTGGTCCATTTATCTAATGTCCTGAAATACACATCTTTAATTTTCTAAAGCCCACTTGTTTGCTGCACTTCTTCAAAGCAACAATTTTATCTTAAAGATGTCCCCATACCTCCAACTGGATGTGAACTTTCATTTATCTGAATTTTCAGAGTACTTCTTGGCTGTCTCTTAAAGACTATGTTAGCTTTACATTATAACATATACACATTGCTTAAATCTCTTTCCCTTAACTAGTTGTGAATTTTGGAATGAAGAGGGAGATGAGTTATCATTTCTGCTAATTACTAGGCACTGACCTGTGATTCATTTCTCTGAGCCTAAATTTTCTTTTTTCTAAAACTGAAATGATGAGAAACTATGTCACAGGACTATGGAAAATATCAAATGAGATATTCTCTGCACCACAGTTTGTGGTGCAGAGAATAATCAATATATATTGTCAACAGTAATGATTTTCATTATCTTCAAAATATCAGTCCCAAGAGAACTCACGATTAACACTTCCTAAGCAACTTACTAAGGTTCTAATTGTGATGACATTCTTAAAATGTTGATTGTCATGGAGTCAATAAATAACTGTAATACGGAAAATTCAGCTGTGAATTTAAGCCTATACCCTTAATTAAGAAAAAGTTAACAGTGGAAAATCACTTTTGAGGCTTATAAATAGGAAATTGGATTTCCTAATGGGTAATTTAAAATACTCTGGAAGCATAAATACACCTGGAGCACTCCAGCTCTAAGTTGGTGACTCAGAGAACAAGGGCACAGAATCCTGAAATAAGCAACAGCAAATGGCCACTTAAGCTCTTAAAGAGTAAATTGCAGAAAATAAATTAATTCATTTAAATATGCATGAACCTCCAGAGTGGCGAGGTACTGAGTGCTTTTCTTCTGTTGTGTGTGCTCAGAAGTATTAATAATGGCTCACTTTGTACCTTATACCTTCGAGTGGAACGAATCCCAGAATCTTTTGCCTTTTTCAATTGTTTCTAAAGCAATTTAGATAATACAACAGGAAATTGTACTCCGAGTACATGTTAACCTCCTTGATTAGTAAATATGAACAGTTAGTTTATCATAGTTGGGTCCCTGGGGGAATGGAAAGTGCTTCCAATTGCATTGTTAGAAAAGGCTTTTGCAAAGGCTGACATACTTTCTGAAACTTCTTAAAAACTTGGAGGCTTTTGCACAAAATATGTGTTAAGATTGACCCAAGTTCTCTGATGTGAGCTCATAGCAATTAAATTTCTAATGATCCCTCTACTAGATAGATAGTACACCATAGGGTGTGTTTAGAATATTTATCAGAATTATTACTCAATTATTTCCAGCTCTCATCAGATTTTTAATTTTCATCTTGGGAAATACGGACACTAAAATACTGTTATTTTATGTCCTCCCATACTTAAAAACAAATTTTATGGTAATATAATTGAATAAATAAAGGAAAAAGGGCCAGAGGGAAGAAGCAGTACATACCACAAGCAGAAGCCAACTATCAACAAAAAGACTGTAAGACTCAAAAGCTGTATTCCTTCTGCCTTGTTAAAGGAGAAGGATTGAAGGAAGTGGTGTTTGCCCTGCAAACACTGATTGTTAGGGCAGCTTTCTTTTATCACAGAATTTCATTTTGATGCCAAGGCCAGGTAGGGGAGCTTGGCAGCAGAGCAAGAACTAGAACTGAGGAGACCTGAGCAAGGGGATGGATAAAGCTTAGGAAAGGATTTGGCAGCTCCACCTGAGGATGAAAATAACCAGAAGTATTGCCAAGAACCATCGAAGGAGGAGGGCAGCATGAACATGGAAAAATATTAGATCTAAGTCTGTTGTGATACTCATGCATGTCTATATTCATCTAATACAGTGATTTCTATTTTGCCTTAGGGCTATGAATAGGATAAGTAAGAGGTTTTCTTTCTTAAGTCTGGCAAAACACATAGTTGTTCTCAAATGCTGTATAACCTATGGATAGATGTATATATCTCTGTAGATGAATATTGCTCTTGAAGTCAAAAGTTCATGGTCTGTCAACTATTTTTTTCCTATTGGTAAGTGAGAATGTGTCACAATTACAAGCAGTCTTTTCAAAACTATAAAAAGAAAGCAAAAAGGAAGGGAGGAAGGAAGGAAGGAAGGAAGGGAGGGGAAGGAGGGAGGGAAAGGAAAGGAAAAGAGGAGAGAGGAAAGGAGAGGACTGGAGAGGAGAGCGTAAAGAGGAAAGGAAAGGAAAGAACACATTCCCTTGCTTGCAAGGGTATATGCTGATAGATCCAGGAGCACTGATGGATCTGATGTGTGCCAGGAAGGGGTTGTGAAGAAAGAGACAAAGAGAATATATTAGAGAAGGAAGATAATATATGCTGTACAAGCAATGGGAAAATTTTATCTCTAAGTAGTTGTACAAAGGATTTTGCCATTTAACAAAACAGTTTGTGAGTAAAGTGCATCTTGATCAATGTCACCTCTTTCAACATTCTCATCTCCCTCACAACCTACCTCTTCCTCCCTTCCTTCACTTTTCTTCATTTTGTAGGATATACATTGAATTCTTTTTTTTCTTCTTTCTTTTTTTTTTTTTT